>NC_137022.1:10897313-11064813 GCF_032717465.1 Coenobita brevimanus | reverse complement strand
GGGAGCGTGTGTAAGAAACGGAATCTAAAGGTGAATGTAGGGAAGAGTAAAGTGATGGTCTTTGAGAGAGGTGATGTCGGTGAATGTATAGTGAGGTTGGATGGTGAGGAAATGGAAAAAGTGAGTACGTTTAAGTACTTGTGGAGTGTGGTAAGTAACGATTGAAGTTTGGAGGGTGAAGTGCTTGAAAGGGTACAACAAGGAAGAAAGGTTGCTGGTTCCTTGAAAGCAGTGATAAGAAACAGGGAAGTGAGCATGGAAGTGAAAAAGTTACTACAAGACAGTATTGTGATACCAATTCTAACGCATGGAAGTGAAGCTTGAACGTTGTTGGAAGGACACAAGTCAAGAGTGAGAGCAGTGGAAATAAGTTATTTAAGAGGAGCCTGTGGAGTCACATGGAGAGACAGGCTGACAATTGAGGAAGTGAAGGAGCATTGTGGTGTGGACGTGATAGGAACCGTTAAGAGGAACACACTGAGGTGGTTTGGCCATATGGAGAGGATGGAGGGTGCGAGACTGACGAGGAGGGTGTATGTGAGTGAGGTGGAGGGAGGGAAAGGGAGGGGAAGCCGAGGATGAGATGGAGGGATGGAGTGGAGAGGTATATGGGAGAAGGGGGTGTAAGTTGGGAGCGGGGCGGTGAAATGGCGGGGGACAGGGCGACGTGGAGGCGATTTTTTGTGGCCACCCCGTACGGGATTAAGACCCCTGGCAATAGATAGATAGGTAGACAGATAGATAGATTTTAATTTGAACCAGTATAGCGACATTGTGAAAATCCAACTTTATTTAGTTTTAACAGCACTTTGAAAAAATTTTAGCAACTTCAATGTACACCTGTAAATACATCATAAAAAGAAACACATGTTAGTGCTGTTTAGAGTGTTTTACATGCATCCCCGTCGATTTCCTTAGACGACAGACAGGCAGACACACAGACAAAGAAATGTAGTTTTTTATATATCTACGGATTACATATGCATTCAGTGCCTACTGTGTACCATATATAGGAACAATCAATTTACTGACGAAGGCTTTTCGTCAATACACTCTCTCTCATCTTCTATTAGCGGCCACCATACCAAATTATTTATTGTGCTTGATTGCCGTTCACCCTTAGATCCTCAAACAGTTGAGGAGATGTGATGAAGATACAAGATAAGTTGGAATATGCAAATTTATAATTCGTAACTCATAAGTCTGTCAACATAGACAATCTAAGGAATTACGTATTACCCAGCTGAGAGTGCAAAGATATTATAGAGGTTATGAAAGAACTGAAATGAGGGTAGCAGGCCATTTGGCTACCATACTTGTAAGTGATATACGGAAGGAGGAAGCGGCTAACTGATTGGACTCCAAGAGACTCCACGTGTAGCAGAAAAAGGGACAGAGAGGAAGTGGCGAGATGACATGGAGAAGTCTGCAGGCAAAATCTGGCAGAGATTGGCTCAGTCAAGGAATTCGCGAAGAAGGTTGGAGAAGGCCTTTGTTTCAGCAGTGGACTTGCAATGGCAGATTTTGATGATGATATAAACCACACACACACACACACACACACACACACACACACACACACACACACACACACACACACACACACACACACACACACACACACACACACACACACACACACACACACACACACACACACACACACAAACACACACACACACACACACGCACAAACGGGTGATAATTATATACAGCAGTTACGTCAACCTGTACAGCTGTATCATAATTCTCTGACCTTTCCAATATCATTTTCTTTTCATGAACGCTCGTAGTGCAGTTGTTTATTGGTTAATGTAATCTGGATGGCACACGATGATGTTACTTGTTGGATGGCACACAGTGATGTACTTGTTAGCAAGGACGTTGCTTAGTAGAAAGAATTATTGAATGCTGTATCTAACACCACCAGTTTGAAACATCTCCATTAAGATTATTGCACTTGCTTGCAGACAACATAATAACATTTGATATAGCAATACATTATCCAACTTTCGAAAGTTTCGAGTTTGACGTGTCATAACATTGTAGACATTATGTAGGCCTACTCCTTTATTAATAATAACCATACTCGTTTAAGTGATGCGCCTAAGTTATATTTCACGAAATAAGTACACAAAGGTTATAACTATGTCCAGCTGAAAGTCTCCATTACATCATCCTGTGTAGTTCCCCAAAGAAATATATTTGCACTTATGTTATTTATTTTTTTTTAAAGCCTGAAACATTCGATGAAGTTTACGGATGAAATCTGCCCATGGAAAGGACATACAGATATTCTCTATAGGCTATAGTATGTTCTCGTAAGTATTATGTCCCTAATATGATATTTCTGGAGTATCCCTAACTGTTAATTTGTTGTCCCATTTGACAACAACGCTTGGGTTTGTGGCTTGAGCATGTGTGCGACTGAGGGAGCTAAGTGGCAATACGTGCAACAGTTATGTGATATGTGAGTAATTACTGCATAAGTTTGTAGTAAGTATCTATTACCATTTCTTTTATGAGCCAGGCTTTTCACCTACCCACAGTCCGCCCCTCCTCCACCTACCCATTTCACTCCCAGGACCCATCCTCACCCACTCACTCACCTCTGTACCATCCTTGCCACCTTCTCAATATTCTTACATTTTCATCTATCTAATCCACTGGTTCATCTGTTTGGTCCTCTCTAACCACTACAGTCGCCTCCTACCATGTCAACCCACCCACAGATCCTCCATCCTCCCCATCCACCCATTATTTCTCGACCATCCGTACTATTTCATCCCTTCACTACCCATCCACACACATCCCCCACTCCGTCAGCCGTTCAAACACAATTTCATTAACCAATAAGTTGGTGTCAATGGTAGCGGTATGTGGCTGTGTTTGATGCATCCACAACCACCTTGAAATGCTTGCATTGTTACTGAACCACGCAACACTGTCAAATATATGGAAGGACATTGTTTAGGAAATACAGTATAATGAGGGGATAGATCAATATATAAACAAAAAAGTAAGTAAAATAAACAATTTAGAAATAGATCAGTAAGGAAAAAAATACACAGCTGTCGTGAAGGATACTACAGTGTGTAAAACATCAGCACAGAATATAAACTAGAGGGCTACGCTACTCAGTTGAGGGCATCTCTCCGACAAGGGCAACGTAATTTCCAAATCACTCATCATAATGGGTTAGGTTCTCTCATCACTGATCAGGGTTTCGCGAAAAGTGTTTTCCGGATCCAGAATCTGCAATACGATCCATATCGGCCCCCAAAGTTAATCGATTGTTCCCTGGGACATGGACTATCTACCCACCAAATTTGGTCCAAGTCTCTCTTTTAGTTTTTGAGTAATCCTGCTAACAGATACACAAACTAGCATATAAACTAAGAAACAGAGGTGAAAAAATACTCTCCTTGTCGGAGAAAAAAAAAATAATACAAATTGCAAAGAGATATAAGATGAATTTAGGGATGATGTAGATGATGATGATAATGATTGTGATAAAAGTGGCAAAATGAAAGTAACAACAAAGAAGATAAACTACTTGATAAAATAATAATCTAGGGATAACATGTACACGGCGCTGCAACACTTTATGGTGGATGGTTTATTTTCGGGATATATGGGAAAAGGAAGATGAAATAGTCAGCGAGATGAACAATGAATGCTTTTAGGTAATGAAAAACAATTACATTGTATTTTCCGCAACAGCGGTGGAAAAAAGTAATCCACAACGAGGAGCATTGCGTCAGCCCCTGATACGGCAACAACCCAACAATGACCTCATCCTTCCCTCTCCTCTGAATCACTGTTTAGATCAATGACTAATAAGAGGGACTGTCCAAGAAAAAGTCCAGGGAGATAGTTTAGGTCATTAAAACATACACATAGTTGATGTACCAGAATTATATTGGACTCGAAGCTGTATCCTCCCTCAAACACACGTTTGTGTGTGTGTGTGTGTGTGTGTGTGTGTGTGTGTGTGTGTGTGTGAGCGGGCGCGTAATATGTGTACCGAGAAAGAACGGGTATATAATAAATCACATTTTAGTGAATTTCATTACAGCTATTTACAGCTGCTTGGCCGTAGTTTAAGAAACACATTTTTAAAGAGAAACTGTATGTTGTGTGTTTATCATATGAGGCAAAATTGAATAGCTTGTATAATTTCTCTCAAACTACTGTAAGTGCTTGTTCCGCGAAAACTGTTAATTAAATTTCATAACTACATAACACAGGAACAGGCTACATGTGGCTTCCGTCACAACATATCCTTCTCAGCAGTGAAACATTCATTTAACCTTTATATCATCATTCGCACCAGCACCTCACAACTCTGCACTGCCATATCGTTTCACGCCACCTTTTCTTTCCATTGTGAACAGCCTTTTGAACAGCACTACATTACTTGTCCACCATCTGTTCCTCAAACATACCTGAATGGTGCCTACCCTACCACCACAACACCATCACTTCACTTCTTGCGGCTACGAAGACATTTTACACCGCCTAATATCTCTAGTATATCATATTTCATTTCAGTTCAGCATCACTCTTTTTATGATCATGAATACTTTCAGTAAAATGACAAAGTTGATATTGTTTTGTTGCTGTCATAAGAGGATTATACTCAGCTTTGAAGAAATGTCTCCTCTAGCGAAGGGGATAGAAAGCGTGCACATTAAGTTCTTCAGCAAATTGTTATCTCCAGATTATTACATTTTCTGCAGCCTAATCGGAAATATCTCGCAGTGAAATTGTAAAGCATCGTTCAGTCACCATCATCAGTTCACTCATCACCACACAAAGTGGCTTATAACAATAGATATAATAATTAAGACCACGACGCGAATAAATAGCAATATGTTTCCTTTAAGAATGGGATGGGTAACAATAAAAGCTCGGCCAGCTAGAACCTGGCTCACCACCACGCAAATATCTCGGCAAACACCAAGTGCTTTTCTTCATATATTAACTTCCTGTTGACCATGTTCTCTTCACTTTGTAAGGATCTGAAATCTTTTTCTATGACTTTGAAATGTAAAACACTCATACGTGTCTGCGTACGAATAACTTATTTCGAACACGATGACGTATTTCTTATTCAATCCTTTTTATAGACAGAACATTTTATTCGGTACAAGGGAATTTCTCGTTGGAAAGGGGTCAGACACAGTCTCCAGTTTTGATAAGATAACTTCTGATATTTTCCCTTCTTGCAGCTAATACAAAATTGTATTCCACCTGGTGGAGATCCTCTGTAGCGACAGACTGAATCACTTCAGTGCAATGGCATCTTCGCTCAGCTGGAAAAGTTGCCTGATGATAACAATGATAAAATGATAGCGTCACTGTTTCGAATGGATTAACAGATATGTCATATATTACAGTGTCATTTTTATAATTTGTAACATTATGTAAGGCATATGCATGGATGAGGGCAGAGTTGAGTACTGAAATAGTTATGGCACAGACTGAAACCAACTGGTGTGCAATAGTGTTATTAACCTGCCGAATCTGTGTTGCGTGTGATCTACACAACCGCCAGCAGCCAGACTTTCGAGTTACAAGGAGTATCATCAAAAATATTCTAGAATGAAAATACTGTCAGTAAGGACATGATTTATTTATACCATTGTATATCAAGGTTATAACTTTTGTTTTTCTTATGTGAGGAAGAAGGAACCAAAGGCAAAGAGCCCGCAAAACTTCCTTTCAAGAGAAAAACAAAATACAAGAAACAGCCAAATTCAAGATCCCATCATTTCGAGATGGCTGGACACACTGCGTTTGAAAGACTGGAGATCATAGGAAGAAGGAAATACAGACAGAGGGAGACAGTTCCAGAGTTGACCTGTTGCATAAATGAAGGACTGGGAGTAACGGCTAACTCCTGCATTAGAGAGTTGGACAGAAAAGGGGTGAGAGTTTGCTGCTAGGCGGATGCTACGCGCTCGTCGTAGAGGTGGAGGAATGCATGCAGACAGTTCAGAGGAACAGTGACCATTGAACTAATGATAGAAAAGAGATAAAGATGCAACAGTGCTGCGAAGAGACAGAGATTGAAGGGAGTCAGTAAGAGGGGGAGAGTTAATGAGACGAAAAGCCTTTGACTCCACCCTATTGAGAAGAGCTGTATGTGGGGAGCTTCTCCACACATGAGAGTTGTACTCCACACAGGGGCGGATAAAACCCCTGTATAGAGTCAACAGTTGTGCAGGGTTAAAGAAGGAACGGAGTCGGCTTAGCACACCCAATCTCTTGGAAGCAGATTTTACAAGAGATGTAATATGATCTTTCCAAGATAAGTCCCGAGTAAATGAAACCCCAAGCATGTTCAAGGATGATGCAGGATTAAGCTGAATATTATTAAACATTAGTGGATATACCTGTTGAAGATTTTGTCGGGTTGATAGGTGCAAAAACTGAGTCTCTGATGCATTAAAAACAACCAGATTATTATTACCCCAGTCAAATATCAAATAGGTTTAATATCAGAATTAAGGAAAAGGTAAGATAAGATTCCTTTGGACAATCTTCCTATCATAAATTCGTGATGATGACTGAGGCGTCTCTCTCAGGCTCTTACATCATCCGTCACGCCTTCCTTCCCGTCAGATACACCTCCCTTCTCTCACACCACATCCGCTTCCTTTCACTCACACCTTCCCTCATACCATTCCCCCCAACAGTGCATTTACCTGCTTTCACACCACACATCGTCCATCGTACACCTACCTTCATTTTCACTGTTCTCTCTTTCCCTCCAAGTCACAATTCTCCTTTTCCTCGCTCACTCTTTATCTCGCCCTTTCTCCTACCCTGACCCTCTTTCCCTCACATGTCCGCTCTCACTTACACCCACCTTCTCACGACTACTCATCAATTTGTGTGTTCCATTTTCCTCTAACACATACTTCATTTTCCTCCCTTAGCGCACGCACACACACATGCACGCACACGCACACGCGAGCGTGCATATAGCATACACGCATACGCACATACGTACAAGCGTGCGCGCACAAGCGCGCATGCATACAGACACGTATGCATACACTCACATGGGGCACACGCACGTACGCTTGCAAGCAAGCGATCACACACTCTCCCTCTCTCTCTCTCTCTCTCTCTCTCTGATCCTTCATCGTTTTGCATCCCGGTTCAACCTCTGCAATTATTGAGAGGAAGCCGAGCGGGAATGACGTGAGAGAGAAGGATGAAATAACAAGAGAGTAAGGAAAAAAATAAACTAATAACTGTAGGATTCAAAAATGATGATGAGGGCGATGATGATGATGATGATGGAAGAGGCATGGCAACAATAAAGTAAATAAAATAATAAATAAAAACACCTGTAGGGTGTACCCGGCATTGCAGCACTTAATGATGGTTCCTGCATTTTGGGGAAATATATGGAGAGCATATTGAAAATACCAGTGAACTGAACATTGGATGATTTATGCGATTCAGAATAATAAAGTTAAATCACGATGATTATGGTAGGGGAATTCACTCAACTTTAATTTTTTACTTAATTTAAACTAGAAATGTTGCCGAACTGTGTAAAAAAAAAAATACATAGGCTGAAAAAATCTTGTGATTTTCCCTTTCACTACGAGAGGTCTTCTCAAACTTAATAAAGGCATCTGATGGTAAAAGTATTAGATCTCCCTGGCTATGACAAAAGAAAGTTGCGTGAAACTACCTTGCAGTAGGTTAAAAAAAAAAAAAAAAAAGCCAAATTAATGCAGGGAATAATAAAAAATCTTTCTCTTCTCTTCCCTCCAAGTGGTTAGTCATGAGCTGCATAATCACCTACCCACGGAAAGAAAATAAACAATAGCGAACTCATCTTTGTATTATTAATAGCGAACTCATCTTTGTATTACAGTTGCGAATACATTTATTTTGGTGTTTCTTTAACCACTGGAATGCAATGGATTACTTTTCTTTATTCCCGTCGCTGCCATTTAATTTAAATAATTTTAGGGGCCACTTGTCTTAAAGAAATTTCTGACCAAGACTGATACAGAATGCCAGCCAACATCAGCTATAGTAGCTGCAAAAAGAAAAGAAAAAAAAAAGTCAGTAAAAACAGCAACATACCATGTCTTCATGACTGTTTACATATCTGACTAATGAAAAATGCATACGGTATTAGCTTCCTAAATAGAGTACGACATTTAATATTTGTACATAAAATGCTGAAATGGTCTAATACACCACTATAGTCGCGGCGCACGACTCTGAGGTTGTTATTATCGTGCCCTGGCAACGTATCATTCAAAAGTGCGTCTGATTTCGTGTATAATATGAGACGCATTCAATTCGTGTATCACATGTTCGTGTATAATAATATTCGTGTATAATATATTCCTGTTTAATAATATGATTCGTGTATAATACGATACGAAATCGGACGCACTTTTGAATGATAGGTTGCCAGGGTACGACAATGACAACCTCAGAGTCGTGCGCCGCGACTATAGTATACTAGTAAAACACCTAAGCCGATGTCATCTGGCTGTATCTAGAGTAATATTTAGAATGATGTAATTTAGACTGTAGAGGTAGCATAGTTCCCAAAACCTAAATTAGTTGTATTCTTCTTAATGAAGTCTTGTTGCCATGACATGAATAATTATAATAATTATGAAAACCTTCATGGGTGTTGTCTTCGCGAAATACCTTTATTGTGACGGTCCTTAAAAATCTGGATGTACTCGTATGGCGGTGACAAGAATAACATTAAAAACACGTCATATGCTTCATCCTACCCTATCCTGCCTTGTCTTATTCCATCCTATCTTACTGTTGTCCATTCTGTCTCATTCAGGCTTATCCTGCCTCACATCACTCCACCCTGCATCATTCTGTCACATCCTGCATCACCCTGTTCCATCCTATTTTTTCCGCATCCTATCCTGCCTCAATACACCATCACAATTCATCACGCTCGTATCAAATTCAACTATATATAAATATGGTTAAAGCCAAAAATAATTAACAGAACGATTACATTTGGTTAAAAGCAGTTGTTACATGTCAGCATGAAATATTCCCACCAATGAATTTGTCAGACTGTGTGGAAAGTACAAGCCAAACAATGCCACCCACTGTGTTATATTACATACACGTAGCCACTGCGGGGGCAGGGGGGGAGCAGTTCCCCCCCCCCTAGGAAATTTGGGGGAAATCCTGATAGGGATTTTTGGCATAGTTCTTGTATGACAATATAGTTTTCCTAATTTTACCACTT
The DNA here is from genome assembly GCF_032717465.1 of Coenobita brevimanus. Lineage (NCBI taxonomy): Eukaryota > Metazoa > Arthropoda > Malacostraca > Decapoda > Coenobitidae > Coenobita > Coenobita brevimanus. The sequence continues at coordinate 11,055,542 of NC_137022.1, read as the reverse complement.
GTATATTAAACAATATTATCTATTTCCAAAACTATTCATTTTGGAGCAATAATTTCCCTTGAAATTGAAAGCTAGACAAAATGTTATAAAACCCTTGAGAAAAAATGATCAGTTATAACTTAACACTCTCTCTTATCACCTCAGATTATGTGGTTAATATTAGAGCTGTACCGGGTAATGATGTTTTGCACTTGAATCCTGATGAGGTGTAAAAATGGCCTTTTTGTCCCCTCAGCCACATCCTCTCACCCTGCAGCCATATCCTCTCATCCTGTAGCCAGTTGCAAACAAACACTGCCCAATTATTGTTACAAACAACTGAAACAAGCTGAATTTTTGAAGATTGCATAGAGCTATTTTGATCACCTCAGACTACATTTTAGAAGGTAAGCAGATATAAATACGTGTGCCAGGGGGTTCGTTTGGGTGGGGGACAGGGGGACGTGTCCCCCCCCCACACACACACACACTTTTTGAAACCTGGGGGGCAGAGTATCTTTTGTCCCTCCCACTTTTCAAGGTGAAAATTTTCATAATGAATAGCTTTACGCCATTTTTTTTTCCTTAATGGAAAAATCCTTTCTTTACAGTACAGTACAGTTCAGGTGATATGAAAATCATTCCCTACTGAACGGGACGGGTCGAGTGGTTATCTGAGTCAAGGATTAAGTGAGGGTAATCCCACCAGATGTGTTTACTTAGGTCAGTCTTGACGTATGCACCACCCCTGATGCCTGAGCCACTGAGAATCCAACTAAAAAAATAAATAGTAGCAAACAGAATTTCTATTTGCTACCACCACACCAGTAGTACAAAACAGAATACCAGACTGGGGGTGGGTGAGGCAACGAATTTTAATTTACACAAATGTGCTAAGTTGGGAGAGAGAGAGAGAGAGAGAGAGAGAGAGAGAGAGAGAGAGAGAGAGAGAAATACAAAACCGCAAAGGAAAATAGAAAAAAGCGCTAGTATCATGAATGTGGGAAAGTGTGTCTGTTCGGGACACTCACGCCAGTGTGGTGACATATTTGGGAGAAATATTCCAAATGTTTGCCCCCCCCCCAGCAAAAATCCTGGATACGCTACTGTTATATTATGATAGAGTATAATACTGAACGGACACACGAGAAAGGCGGAAAAATTCCTGACAAATTTGGCTATCTCCAGCCTATACCCCCGAAAAAGTCAACTTTTTTGTTTGAATTTCAGTAATCGCCATATCAATTAATCATCTACTCGTTGTGTGTGTGTGTGTGTGTGTGTGTGTGTGTGTGTGTGTGTGTGTGTGTGTGTGTGTGTGTGCAGAACCAAAAAAATAGATGAAACTGTCGACATATCGTGTGGATGGGAGGGGAATATTTTGTGGGATCTAATATAGCCTAACGTTTGAACAACCAGCCTGTGGAAGAAAGTAGTAGGTTGTTGATATCAGAAGCATTAAGTACAGGGGTTCCTCAGCGAATACTCGTATAGGCAGGACAATAACTACCACTATGTATTACCGTTTGAAAATAGGATAAAGTGTATTTAGTCCATTATGTCCTGGGTTACATTGTAGAGCTACTCATGAAAATTATGTATACTGCCATATACCCTTTGTTACTTAGGCTTGTCGTGTACGCAGAAACATCTAAGAAATATTTCTCATTTTAAATTGAGTTGGTAGCTTTGACGCAAGAAGATAATGAAATTCGATTTGCAGGAAAGGTGTCATCCATTTATTCAATGATGGGTCTTGCAGTTATTTGCGGCAACATGAGTCATATGCTAGGACATGAAACTGATCTGCCTATTTTATAACTGTGACTCATCTCAAGCTCATGAATAATAAGCAGAAGAAAAAACTAACAGAATATTATAGAATACTGCCAGGTTATCACAAAATGAAATTGTTTCACTATGCACACTTGAAAGCAATCAATCCATTTTAATACACCACTAGAAAGACGCAATTATGTAGCACTGGGATAAGAGGTATGTATAATGATGAATGAATTGCTATCAGTATGGTGAAGTGTAAGGCGGTGGCTCAATCGGTATAGAGGTGGCCTGTAGTCCTAACGGATCAGGGTTCAAATCCCCGCTGGGTCAGGGAACAGTTTAAGGATTTGAATTTCATTAAATCAGGCTTTACTGATCTACCAGGAGACCCGCCGACATGTCGTAAAAATATCCCCGCTAATACCAATACACCAGTCCTGTATGAGACAGCCCTAGTATGTATTCAATATGGACTGTGGGTGTTAGCGCCAAAGTGGTGACATGTAGAGGTGTATGGTATGTAAGGAGGACTGCTGGGCCTTGATAGCAGGCTGTGAAGCCTATGCCCAGAGTTGAACACATAAAAAAAATAAATACAGAAATGATGTTTTACAGCACAAGCACTAAACCATCAACCTCCCTGCCTCCTACTGACCTGTTCAGGATATAACTGTTTTTTTTTCGGGAATTTATAGTCTATTGCACTGATTCCCGTGGTTTTTGTCCTGGAAAAGCTAAATAACATGCCCGTCTTCTTCTCAGAAGGCAAAGCCTGCCTAGATGGCCATGAAGTTTTACTGTCAGAAAATCATGAAAATCGCACTTTTCGTAATACAGTAGATGACCTTGCAGTTTTGGCTGTCTCCCTTAATATTCAACCTATGACATTATAAAGGGTACCAATGTAAAGCTCACAAAACTGTCTTTCATATGGTATAAAGATTCATATATATGAATATTATTAATATTATAAAATAATAACTAGAAGATGAGTAAATAAGATATATTTTCTCTCCAATATATAACAACATGCAGGTGTCATTCAAAATTAATTATTATGGGTTTCCAGTTTAAAAATTTCAAAATGCCTTTGATGCATATCCGCAGCCTGGACAAGGTAGACACGCTGTGATGGATCTGTGGTAATAACTTTAGCAAAATTTTTCATCTTCTTGATACCCCTCTCGACAATATCATTTTATCACTTTGACTAAAATGACAAACTGTATAACTGTACTAAAGGCCTCATCTTGTGAGCTTTCTTCAGAATGTTTGCGCAGCCATGCTGATCCCACATTTCTAGCATGGAAACAAAGTGGGAATCTGGACCTATGAAGTCAACAAGTATTGTTTCAGATGTTAACGGAAAAACTGGTTTCCACATCTGAAAATTTCTGGTGGATCAATGCTGAAGAGATTGGGTGCCATTCATTCTTTCAGATTTTTGGTCACTTCCATTTTCACTGAAGAGCCAAGTACCACCTGTGAATTTTCACCTAATCCAGTACAGCATTGGCTACCTCCTCATCAGTTTGTTTGTACTTGTGCATATCTTGCGTTTTTCTAGGCCATTTAATGAAGCTTCTGCAGCAGATGTGACAGTCATTCATATGGAGGTGTAAAACAAGGCCAGAAACATGTTAACCCTTTTCAGTTTTGCCTGAGTCACAGCATCATACCCTAGTTCATGAGAAAACATGAACATCTTCATACAGCACAGATTCCTTGCCATCCATCTGGCTTGGTAAAGAACACCAGGTCTTCGGAATAGTTTTCCACTGGCAGGTTCCTCACCAAGGTGAAAGACGGTGAGTTCTGCAACTTCACCATAGTCTGTTGTGGGAGAGTGTGATGATAACATTGATAATGTTAGTAGTTCCAAAGAATGTATTTCCTTTTTCTCTAGCCAAGATTTGGTTTTCTCAATCTTTAGGACTTGATGTTCTTTGCTGATATCTGCCTAGGCTTCATGCAACTGATTATCGGGACTTTTCATTTTCCTAAATACTTTATCCCGTACAACATCAAATATAATTTCCAACATATGATGGCGACATGCTAGATAAAAAACTCTCTTTCCAAGTTTTTCCTCCAACAGTTTTGCTGCACATATGAATACCATTGGTACTTGAAGTTGTATGAAACACAAGAGCTACAGTTTTGTCTGCTACATCCCAAGCTGTAACAGCTCCATTGAAGCATCGGCTTGTGACTGTCCAGCTGAGCTGTAAATTGATCAAATGTCAAGAAATTTGCCTTCCTCATAATGGGGAGAACCAGACAACAGTACTGCAAGAATTTCAGCTGAGGAATCTGGACTGGAACTGTTTGTTTCTCGAAATAGCTTTTAGTCCCAATGCAAAGCCCCATATTTGGGAAGATTCTCCTTAAACTCATCCATGTGCTTCTCATTCAGGTTGCTTCTCACCATCATTTTGTTCCAATGAACAGCTGATGTTGATAATACCATTAAGATTAGCACTCTCACCTTTAAGAAAAGAGGAAACAATGGCTGTGGTTTGATTATCAGAAAGATAAAGTCTCTCAGCTTCACCGTGGCTTGGCACAGTGTCTTCATACGTTTTCCTAGCCCTCTCTCCTTTTTATTTTTCCTTTGGATGAGATGGCATGCGTTTTCATCAAATATTTTGTCATGACCAGACATATGTGCTGTTCTCTCCCATTTCTGATCCTGATAAAACCGAATGTCTTCATCATATTTTCTTTGAATAACAGCCTGTTTTTCCGAATTTCCTCAGTATCATCAAGGGCCCCAATATCAAAAAGGTCATTTATTACATTCTCAAAAGTAGCTCTTTTGCCACTGGGATCACTTTCTCTAGCTTTATTTCTAAAGACTTTTCATGTTTATCATAAATTTTCATGAATTCAACATTGCATTTTGTCCTGTGACAGTTTATATTCTAGCCAATTACCAAAATGGCAAGATCGCATCAATAGTTGAATCTGCAAAGAACTTGTTATCATTACACTGGCCTGAAAACTCAGGAAATATTGAAATGCCTATCTGTCGGTAGGCAAATAAAAGCCAGTAATAGAATCATTTAGGGAATAAATTAAAAAGGTGTTCGTAGCTGACCTAGTGGCAGGGTGTGAGAATTCTGCTTTTTTTTTTTTTATGTAGGCTATTGAGACAGTGCTAGTTCAAGGGCCTCCAGTGCCGCACTACAAAGTTCTCCTTTGGACATGTTGTACACAAAATTGACACACAAGAAGTTATTAACATCAATCTATGCATGACAGCAACCAAATGATCAAGTACTCACCCTACAATCCTAAATAACCACATCCAACACACACACACACACACACACACACACACACACACACACACACACACACACACACACACACACACACACACACACACACACACACACACACACACACACACACACACACACACACACACACACACACACACACACACACACACACACACACATATATATATATATATATATATATATATATATATATATATAGATATAAATATAAATATATATATATATACACACACACAATGTATGCAAGACAGCAGTATCAGCAGATTATAGATTAAAATGAGCAGACTATGAGATAATAATAGACAATGAAGAATGAGTCGTCTTCCCAGTGCAAGAACTGATTAGGTCAAGAAGTTTTGACAGCTTGCCAATATAAATTATGTACGGTAGTAAATGTTGCCGTTCAGTGAGAGAACTATGGCTTGGTTTTCATTAAAATTTAGAGATATGTATTAATGCCAGTTCTTTTAAAGTAGTTATTTTAATATATCAAAGTAGTCATTGTATGTTTATTTACCATGTATGCATAGTCTGCATGGCAATGTTCTAAGTGAAACCAGTACTGACATTTTATTTTGAACTATCTTTTGATTTTATAAAATATTAAACACATACAGGTATATTAATAGGAATCTTGTTTTATTAGGAACTGTCAAATCTGCACATTTTCCTGTGATTATTCGATGATAGCTATAATCTATCTATCTGTCTATTGCCAGACGCCTCAATCCCGTTTGGGGTGGCCACAAACAAATCGCCTCCAAGTCGCCCTGTCCCCCGCCATTTCACTGCCCTGCTCCCAACTCACACCCCCCTCTCTCATAATAATATTCATATACACAATTTCTTTACACCACCTAAAAAAAAAAAAAAAATGTAGGCTTTTCAGTGGTACCATTTGTAATATCCTAGTTAGAATGATAAGGGAGATATAGCCCAAATTTGCAAGTCCATCTGTTACGAAAAATGCGATTTTTGTGATTTTCAGACCGAAAAACTCATGGCCTGTGAGGCAGGGTTTTCCTTCATCTGAGAAGAAAGTGGTTGTGATATTTGGTATTCTCAGGTCAAAAACCATAGGAATCAGTGCAGTAGGCTAAACATTTTGCATTTTTTTGTTAATTGTGAACAGGACTAACCTTCCTATTTTCCACCACTGACCTCTTTCCAAAGGAACAAGTCCCGCATGAAACTTAATTTAAAAAAAAAAAAAACTATGTCGTTGGATAAGTAAAAACAAATTACGAAGTATTTGGAGGTCAAGTAGTATTCAGGCCACAGAAATGCGCTCCTGGTGTTATTCTTGAAAGAGGTAGCCTAGAAAACCTGAAGAACTACCGTCAAATTACTCTTCTCCCTGTTGTGAATCTTTTTTCATAAAAATCGTAATAGGATTAATTCTACACTAGATGCAACCAGACAAGACGATAGGCTGGATTTTATCATGATTACTAGACAATAAATGATATTCATATGAATAAAGTGACTGAGAAAACTTTAGAAAATGATAAACAGCGGATTATCACACTAGTGACAATTTTTAGACCCAGCTGCCTTATGTTACAGGGGTAATTATTTCATAATGTGACCTTGTACCCCTCCCCACACACAAACTACCATCAAAATTCTAAATATAATGGAATAAGGAGCATGGAGCAGGGTAAAAGGGGGGCGAATGTGAACGAATGGATGAGTACTGAATTATGAAATGAGGAAAAATTAAAATAGTTGTGGGCTGACACAGAGGGGGAGGTCCCCGATGCAATGGAATCAGGTGGCTGATGAACACTTGTGATTCTTACCCTGACATGCTCCTTGGATGTCTTCTAGATCAGGCGTCTGAGAGTTCGATCCAGAAGGATCACTACTGCCACAAATTGAACATTTGGTGCTCTTGTTCTGGGTGACGTGGGTAACGGAAGCTGTGGTGCGGGATGAAGCGTTTTGGAATTTAGTGGGCTTTCCAGTCTTCCTCTCAATGGTTGGGGACAGTCATAAGAAGTCTGATGGTTTTCCCTTCACAGTTGGTGTCGGTGGTGGAACTGTTCTCAAAAGTTCTTTCCTCAGGCTGTCTGGGGGATGCTGGATGTTCCTAGGAGTCTCCTGGTTGGTTGGGATGCTGCTGTTTCCCTGGCTGAATGGCAATTTCAGGTGCACCTGCCGTCTATGAATGTCCCAGGGCTTGTGTTGGAGCTGGTCATTGAGTTGGTCCTGGGGGATGGAAGGCATTTTCTTTTTTTTTTTTTTGTGAGGAAGAAGGAACCAAAGGCAACGAGCCCGCAAAACTGTTCCTTCCAAGAGAAAAACAAAATACAAGAGAGAGCCAAACTCAAGATCCATTCATTTCGAGATGCCTGGACACACTGCGTTTGAAAGACTGGAGATCATAGGAAGCAGGAAATACAGACAGAGGGAGACAGTTCCAGAGTTGACCTGTTGCATAAATGAAGAACTGGGATTAACGGTTAATTCTTGCATTAGAGAGTTGGACAGAAAAGGGGTGAGAGTTTGCTGCTAGACGAGTGCTACGCGCCCGTCGTAGAGGTGGAGGAATGCATGCAGACAGTTTAGAGGAACAGTGACCACTGAAGTAACGATAGAAAAGAGATAAGTATGCAACAGTGCGGCGAAGAGACAGAGGTTGAAGGGAGTCAGTAAGAGGAGGAGGAGTTAATGAGACGAAAAGCCTTTGATTCCACCCTATTGAGAAGAGCTGTATGTGGGGAGCCTCCCCACACATGAGAGTTGTATTCCACGAAGGGGCAGGTAAAACCCCTGTATTGAGTCAACAATTGGACAGGGGTAAAGAAGGAACGGAGTCGGCTTAGCACACCACAATCTCTTGGATGCAGATTTTACAAGAGATGTAATATGATCTTTCCAAGATAAGTCCCGAGTAAATGAAACCCCAAGCATGTTCAAGGATGATGCAAATTAAGCTGAATATTATTAAACATTAGTGGGTATACCTGTTGAAGATTTTGTCGGGTTGATAGGTGCAAAAACTGAGTCTTTGATGCATTAAAAACAACCAGATTATTTTTGCCTCAATCAGAAATACGATCCAAGTCAGAGATTAGGTGTGCCATAGCCTCATCCCTTGTTCGTTGAAGTAACTGCTGAGATGGATGTTGTGGGAATCGAATGGAAAGGTGAAGGGTGGAGTCATCAGCGTATGGGTGGATAGGATTAGATGTACAGCTTAGAAGGTCATTGATGAATAAAAGGAAGAGAGTTGTTGATAGGACAGAGCCCTGAGGAACACCGCTGTTAATAGATCTAGGAGAAGAACCATGGCCGTCTACAACAGTGGCTAGAGAATGACCAGAAAGGAAGCAAGAGATGAAGGCACAGATAGAAGGATAAAAACCGTAAGAGGGCAGTTTGGAAATTAAAGATTTATGCCAGGCTCGATCGAAAGCCTTTGAGATGTCAAGTGCAATGGCAAAGCTTTCACTAAAGTCCCGAAAGGAGGATGACCAGGAATCTGAACGGTAGGTGAGAAGATCGCCTGTGGAGTGTCCCTGACTGAACCCATACTGACGATCAGAAAGAAGGTTGTGATAGGAAAGATGCTTTAAAATTTTTCTATTGACTCGAAAGCTTTTGAGATACAGGATGTTAAAGCAATTGGACGATAGTTAGAGGGTTGGGAGTGGTCACCCTTCTTTGGGACTGGCTGAATGAGAGCAAACTTCTAGCGAGAAAGAAAGGTACAAGTTGATAAATAAAGGCGAAAGAGTTTGCCTAGGCAGGGTGTAAGCACAGAAGCACAGTTCTTGAGAACAAGAGGAGGGACTCCATCAGGCCCGTATGCCTTATTAGTATTGAGGCCTGTGATGGCAGAAAATACATCAGCTGAAGAAATTTTAATGTTAGCCATGAGGAAGTCAGAGGGGGGAAGTGATGGAGGAACAGAACCGGAATCGTCTAAGGTGGAATTGGAAGAGAAACTCAGAGCGAAGAGATCTGCTTTATCAGTAGAAGAAATAGCTACAGAGCCATCAGAGTAGAAAAGAGGAGGGAAGGATGATGAGGTAAAGTTGTTAGCAAGGTTTTTGGCAAGGTGCCAGAAGGAGCGGGAAGAATTTGAGTTGGAGAGTTGAGAGCATTTTGTATGGATGAAGTTATTTTTAGCAGAGCGAAGAACATCGTTGACGATGAGAGAGGGGTATGTTGGATATTAATACTTCACAGACCATTTGCTGGCAGTAATTGGCAGCATGGTGGCCAAGGCTTTGCAGTCCCCTACCGACAGAGCATAGACTATTTGTACTCAGGTCGTGTTGACGGTTGTGGGGTATTAGTGGCGTTCCTGTCGTCTATTATTTCAGCTATGACTCTGATGCCGTCGCTGAAATTTTAGCCCTGCGCAGTACCTCCATATGTGCATTAATTGTCAGCCTCAAGTTTAGTTTGAACGTCGTCGTCCTCGTCATCACACGTGAAAATGAGGTTGGTTTTGAGAGTTTTGCCTTCGCTCAGAGAAATTGGGTTTGATAATGTATGACAAGCAGTGGACGAAGAAGTCTTTGTCAGTCTTTTGGATCATAAAGTGCTTGTAGGGATTGGGGTCAAGCCCATATCCCTTCTTGTAACTGTACTCCACCTTCACCCAAGTGGCCTCCACCAAAATAAAGCTGGGAATATCCGTGGTAGAAAGCAGCGATTGCCGCCTGTCGATGACGAGACGAGTCCGAGTGATTATAGAAGAAACAATAAGCGAAAAATCTAAGCAAAGCTCCTGGAATCTAAAAATCCATCATCCAATCCTTTTGACCCATTAGGAAGGCGTGGGGACCGGGGTTAGATTGCTTAAGTTGACATAATAGATGAAGGCGACCAGCCTCGTTCGTCCCCAATTGATATTATACAAGCATTAAACGCCAACTACTCCTAGGGCGTAAACCCATACGATCGCTATTTGGATAGTGCACTTTAACTCTCTTAAACATAAGGCGTCAATTGGTTACACAGTTTTCCCCTAGTGCTGCGAAAGATTTCCTGGGTTAGAGTAAACCATTCTGCTTGTTATTCGGTGTAAAGTCTACATGATCAACATTAAAGATGATACATCTATAGCATTACGTTACTCTTACGAAATTATTCAGAGCTGCAGCTGGCGACAACGCATGTCAACTATAGCAAGTGACGAAAGACATAGCACATATTTTGAAATTCATCGTGTCCAGGTGTGTGTGTGTGTGTGTGTGTGTGTGTGTGTGTGTGTGTGTGTGTGTGCATAACAATCATTTCTTTCCGGATGGTAAACATTCAAACACATAATCGCACACACACTCTCAGGCAGTCATAGACACTCTCACAGAGGACCGTACAGTAGCGCGCGCGCGCGCACGCACGCACGCACACACACACACACACACACACACACACACACACACACACACACACACACACTGGATGCTAATCTAGATTGACCTGACAGCTGCCAGGCCAAAGTCAATCAGGGCACACAGAAGCAATTAATTGGTTTTCACGGCGACCAACTCCGTCACGGTGGCAAGAAAGGAGCAATCCATTCAGTGGTATCTGAGGCTCAGTCCCTGATACGGCCATAACCCAACATCCCCCCCCCTCCCTCCACCCTCCCTTCCTTCCTTCCTTCCTCTCTAAACCACTGGCTAGACAGGTGTATATTTAATAGGGGTTCACCCAGCGAGGGGGGCCCATGAAAATTTCAAGGGAGGACGTGAGTCTGTCTATCTATCTATTGCCAGACGCCATAATCCCGCAAGGGGTGGCCATTTGACTTTGAGTTATTTGTGTTATGGGGAGGGGCACTAACCCTCCACCAACCCACTTGTTGACACGTAGGGAGCATGTATGGTTTGGTTATATGGTTACCACCCAGCGTTGTAAATAGTTTCGGCGTACAGGAAACCATTTGGCTTGTCACTCAATGTAATGGCACCTGTAAACGAAAGATAAACAATAAGAAGTGACAGGAAAGATGGGAGAAATAGGAAGAGAGGCGGGCAGGCACAGAAAAAGAATGATAAAGGCTAAGGAAGAAGTAGGTAGCACTACATCAAGTGAGTGGATGATGGCCACCACCACCTACTACCAAGGACGTGTCAGTGGAAAATACTGATACAAACTGTGGAAAAAAAAAAGTAGAGGCTGTCTACCTCCACAGACACAGGTATTGTGTGTGTGTGTGTGTGTGTGTGTGTGTGTGTGTGTGTGTGTGTTTGAGGTAAAATGCCCGTTCTTAATTACCAAAAATTCAGATACGTCACAAAAGTTTAACAGAATTTCTGTGGAGGGCAGGGAATAGGAAATAAGTAGACAACAGTCAACATCTGTGGATTAACGGTATACGAAAAACGAAATTTAATGATATATATACAGATAATCTACACTAATTGGTTGTTCGTTGAAAAAGCTCCAGATGATGATTGAGGAGCTTTTCGCAACAATTAATGAATAAAACACAGAGAGAGAGAGAGAGAGAGAGAGAGAGAGAGAGAGAGAGAGAGAGAGAGAGAGAGAGAGAGAAAGCCTCTGTGGTAGTGGTAGAGTGTGCGTTTCGTACACGGGTGAGCCAGGGTTCGCGCCCCGCCAGGGTAATAAACTTTGGGAGAGTTCACCCGGCCACGTACTGCACTGGCGGACACAAGGGGTGCTGTGGTTGAACCAGTGTCGCTTACTATACAGTAAAGTATGCTTGCACCCAATCGGCTTGCGTGGGCCGATTACACACACATCCAAAGCCACTCCAACACTATAATTACACTTACAAGCACTTCTCACCCTACATACAATCTCTACCAGACAGCCTATGCCACTTGGTAGAGATACATTGGCTGTATCGTCCTGACTTCGGTCGGGATAGGCTGGTCCTGCAGTGGATACTCAATCGGCTGATGATGATGATATACAGTGTATACTGTATATATATATATATATATATATATATATATATATATATATATATATATATATATATATATATATATATATAAAACAGAGGAAGGGAAAACAAATGAATAAACAAAAATAAATAATAATCCATACACCAGATTACTGGTGTCCTCTGTTCATAAAATATGTGTAACAGCTAGACTTGAACAGCTGTGGGTTGATGTTTGGAGGGAAAGAACTCTGGGGAAGCGAGTTCCAGAGAGATGCAGTTCGGGGAGTGAAAGAATTCTGATAGGCAGAAGTTCTGCAGTATGGCTGAGTGAAATTCCAGTCATGAGCGCTACCAGATGCCCGTGTAGCACGAGGGAAGACATGGAGAGGTGGCACCATGGACGCAACTTCGTCTGAGCATTTGCCATAAAAATATCTGTAAAATAATGCAAGGGACGCAACATCCCTTCTTACTTGTAGGGGAAGTAGTTTATTTGTAATGGCAGAGATGTTAATAATTCTAACAGCTTTGTTCTGAATTTTGTCTCTAGTCGGTTTTCTCCAGCTGACGTAAATGTCGGCAATTGATATCCCACCTGCCAGAGTTACCAGTCATAAACATTACCACTCGCCTTTGGACAATCTGCCGTCAACACCTCTCTACACCGACCTCAATTCTGTATGATCCTTGCTGATTTCGGTATTATTTTGCGTATAAACATAATTTTCACATATGTATTTTCACTGTCATTTACCTAGTCAAAATAATACGGTAAATATGCGCGGATTCTTGATCTCATTTAATATTTCAAAAGGATAACATGTCCTGTCATTCCACTCCAGCCCACAACATTGTTTCCTCAGTGAGAGCAGTTATTGCTACAAACAATCATGCCTGGGAAACACTGACCAACGAGTAACCAAAAAAAAAAAAAAAAAAAAAGTTGAAGTATGACCAATACATACACCCTCTTTCACATCGTGGTGGATACTGAGTGAATCAACGGGCAAGGGCAACTGTTCAATGGTGAAAATTTTCACAAATCACGATCTACTGGGCACGGAGTTGCCACATATTATAATATTGCCATATTAAAAATTAGCTGCGGGTCTTTAAAGCAATATTAAAACTATCTATCTATCTACCTATAGCCTGACGCCCTAATCCCGCATAGGGTGGCCACAGACAAAACGCCTTCAAGTCGCTGTCATCCACCATTTGACTACCCTCCCTCCAACTCAGTCCCCCCCTTCCTCATATACTTATTAACTCCATCCCTCCACCTCATCCTCGGTCTACTCCTCCCTCTCCCTCCCTCCACCTCACCTACATACACCCTCTTAGTCAGTCTTTCATTCTCCATTCTCTCCACATGTCCAAACCATCTCAGTGTATTTCTCCTAATCTTCTCAAGTACATCTACATCCACCCCACAACGTTCCTTCACTTCTTCATTCGTCAACCTGTCCCTCCATGTCACTCCACATGCTCCTATCAAGTAACTCATTTCCTCTGCTCTCACTCTTGACTTGTTCCCCTCTTGCAAGGTCTACGCCTCGCTTCCATACGTCAGGGTAGGGATCACAATACTATCATGCAGTGACTTAACTTCCATACTCACCTCCCTATTTCTCATCACTGCTTTCAGTGAACCAACAACCTTCATTCCCTGCTGTACCCTTTCACGTACTTCATCCTCCAAAGTTCCATCCTTACTCATCACACTACCCAAGTACTTGAATGCACTTACATTCTCCATATCCTCACCATCCAGCCTCACTGTACATTCTGTGATTTCATTCCTCTCAAACACCATAACTTTACTTTTGTTTACATTAACTTTCAGCTTCCTCCTCCTACACACTGTCTCAAATTCATTCACCAAACCTTGCAACTCCCATTCATCTTCATTCAACAGTACTGTATCATCAGCAAACAGCAACACCGGAATCTTCCAAATCTCACCCTCATTCATTAGAGTCACCCCCACATCCACTGCCCTACCTTGCACCTCCTTTACAACCCCATCCATGTATATATTAAACAGCCATGGAGATATCAAACAACCCTGTTTCAGTCCCACATTGAGATCAAAGAACTCAGTCAGCTCACCATCCACTCGCACCGTAGCCCTAGCTCCTTCGTACATACTCTTCACAGCACTCAACAATTTCCCTTCCACTCCATATATTCTTAATACCTTCCACATACCTTGCCTATCTATTCTGTCATAAGCTTTCTCCAAGTCTATGAAGGCAGCATACACTTTCTTTCCCTTGTCTAGATACTTCTCCACTAAACATCTTAGAACAAATATCTGATCTTCACACGCTTTTCCCTTCCTAAATCCCCCTTATTCTTCTCCAACTAGCTCCTCTGTCACATGCGTAACCCTATCAATGAGTATTCTACCATATATTTTACCAGTCACACTAAGAAGGCAGATACCTCTATGGTTACCACATACTTCTCTCTCCCCTTTTCCTTTGCATAAAGGAACTGTTATACCTGATTTCCAGTCCTCTGGAATTCTTCCCTCTTCCAAAGCCAATCTACAGAACTTCCATATCCACTCCACAACAATCTCACCCCCATACCTCAGCATTTCACCACACACTCCATCAATTCCTGGGGCCTTTCCCAACTTGATCTTCGTCATTGCTTCCACTACTTCCGCCCTACTGATCTCTTCCTCCCTCCTCTCATCTCTTCTCCTCCCAGCCATTCCCCAACCACTTATACTCTCACTGCTCTCACTCTCTACATTCAACAAATCCTCAAAGTGCTCCTTCCATCTCCTCAATTTCTCTCTCTTCTCCACCAACACTTTATGATTCCTATCTTTCACTCCCCTACTAATTCCCCTTTCACACTGCAACAACAATTACTAATGAAATATAATAATATTGTACACTCTTGTGAGAGGAGAGAGGGGTTTTGGAAGAATGTTAGGAGTGGAGGTTGGAAGTGGAGAGAAGGTTGGGGGGAGGCAGATGGGTGTCGCTCGTTTCCCTCCAATAGTGGGATACGGTATATTTCATAATATTGCACAGGCGTTAACTTTCACGGCCAGTTTTCCTTTTGTGTGTATTTTTTTCCCTGTAACATATTTTGAAGTATTTTTTTTTTTCATTGTATAAGGCAGATAGGAATTAACAATACATTTCTTCACATTAGCTCAGTGTATTTACCACTGATTCAAAATCCATCGTCACCTCAGTCATAAAATCAGACACTAGAAATGCTGATATTTATTCACGTTAGCTCATTGTATTTACCACAATTAATATGAAACGAAATCCATAGTCATCTCAGTCATGAAAGATGATACAGAATGCGCCTCTGGATGACCGAAAAAGCGAGTCTTGTCTTGGAGATGTTTATGCACCTAATTTTTAAAATCGTTTGTTTTCTTTTTATTTAAGCTTGATAAACATTTTATTTATTATTATCATTATTATTATTATTTTTGGTCTAGATTGCTCCCACACTTACTCACAACCATCATGAGAGAGTGAAAATGCTTGGAATGTGTTTGTGCTTGAAAGGATTTGTAGGGAAATAAAGAGATTCTGTATTTCCTTCCCAGCTCAAGTGGTTGGATGACAATTGCCGACATTTACATCAGCTGGAAAAAAAAAACGACTATAGTTGTTTTAATGCAACCTCTCCACATCCATTCCATCAGGGAGAGCAATATTCAAGCTGAGAGCGCACATGACTCTTATAAATTGTAGCTAATTGCTCGCCAGAGAAGAAGTTACGGACTGTACAATGCTCCAAGTTTCTTTGAGGCAGTTTTAGCAAGTGATCTAACATGAGAGGTCCAGCTGAGGGCATTGAGACGCCGAGATTTTCAATACTTTTGGAGATTGGAATAGTAGCACTGAAGGTAATGTACGAATTTGGCAATATCTGTCTATTAGTAAATTGTATATATTTAGTTTTACTAGCATTAAATGAGACAAGGTTGTTTTGTCCCCACTCACTGATCGAAGAAAGGTCTTGATTTATGGAGATGGCTGTACTGAGTTGAGAGGTAGAGATATTAGACTTTGTAAATGGGTGTCTGAGTGTGAATGAACTATGTAGTGTTGACATTTGCATATGAGTGGACAGGATTGTGGGTGACAAGAGATCATTAATATATATATATATATATATATATATATATATATATATATATATATATATATATATATATATATATACAGGGTGTTTCGTAATTATACCGAAATTATAGGGTGAAATCCTGACAAGAAATTAAACATAATATCATATATGATTTTTCCCAAGAACAGAATAAATACAGAGGAATAAATTATTGAAGTAAATAGCTTACACAGTCAAAGCCTGTCGCCGAACGATCGAACACTTCAAATTCCCCCTACCCCTCCCACACCACTTCCCATTCTCTCGGGTAATCGATGGAAGTTGTTAAAGCTTCTCATACGAGCGGACCTTACTAATTCAATCGTTATCTCTCTGCAGCTTGAGCTCTGCGATGCTTTGGTACGAATCATGTGTCAGTGATAATCGATAAATAGGATTTTGCGTTACTAATGCTGAAATATACACTCTAATTTGACATAATACGTATCCATGTTTCGGTAGTTCGTTTTGGTGTTCTAGGATTCATATTGCGCCAGAATTTGTCCTAGAGTGCATTGCAGTACTTGATATGAGTTTTAATTATTATTTATTTCTTTTTATTGTGTGTATTGAAACAAAATACCATAAAAGCCATTCCCGTACATTTATTAAACGACGGGCCAAGGGCGGACAAGTTACTACTATCGTATTTGACATTACATGAAACTCGATGCCTCGGGATCAATTCAAGGCCTAAGGATCTGCTCGAATCCCATGATTGAGATAGTGTTAAGCGTTCGGACATTGGCTAAGGCGTTGCCTTCGTCACAGTCAGTAATGCCTTTTTATCATTTCACAGCAGCGAGTTGAATAAAGGATAAACGCAAAAGTGTTATGTTCCATTGGCCAAATGTATTCCGTTTCGTATGCCTTCCATAACATTATTTTCAATCTGGATATGATATTTAGTTTTCATGGACAGTTATCAACATCAAATTCTTGTTCCAAGTTACGTAAAACAGATTTCAGCGCTTTCTGCAAGGATTCTAGCAAGTCCTGTAACTCTCTTGTAATACATTTCGTTATTTTCTTACTTAGGCATTTTCACGAAGAATCTGTTCATCTATTTACGCACAAAGTTTGTCGGTATAATTCTGAAACACCCTGCAAGTGTGTGTCTGTGTGTGTGTATATATATATATATATATATATATATATATATATATATATATATATATATATATATATATATATATATATATAAAGATCTCATAGTGAAGAAATTAACATGCTTTTGAAAAAAATTCCTGATGAAGCGATATGAATCACTAGCAGCAAAATACTGTGTAAATTTTATGAAAAAAAACAAGGTTATTTTTTAAATCTTTTTCATCCATTACTAATTTGATCTCAAAATGAACTGTACGGGTACATATATATATATATATATATATATATATATATACAGTAGATAGATAGATAGATAGGCAGAATCGCCTTAGCCGAATTTTACTTTTGCGTATGACAAAATTTACACACGGTAACTAGCTTTATAATTTCTCTTGTTTTCAAAGTGTTGTCATTATACTGTTTGCCTCTATTTTTTCTCTTCTTTCCACTGTTTCCCATGCCTCAGCTCACACCCGAGTAACTGGCCTCACCCTTCCATGTCATGCACTTTCACCCACCACCACCACCAGCACCACTACACTTGTATTCAGTATCTTCTTCATTTGTTCCTTTGCTTTGACAGGTAATAATGTGTTGAATGTTTTTGTAAATGTTGTATACATTTTCGTGATAAATATGATGTCTTCTTTAGTATTAGTGCTACAACAAGACAATAATATTGCCTTAGGGTGTCTCGCATCGAAGGGCTTATGTCCAGGGTTGTTGTCCTTTTAGTTTCCTAGAATTTTGTTTCTTTCTCTTCCCTCTTTCCCAACAGCCTCCTTGAAACGGCACTTCCTTTAATTTTCAATAATGTTGTCAGCAAGCAACAAATCGCAGTTGTTTTATTTTTGCTACCACTAAACTGCTTTAAAACAAGGATGTTCTTTTGTTGTTCGTTTTGAAAGCTGCACTATATTATGCTAAAACTTCTCAAAATTATTTCCTACATAACTTTTTCGTCATTGTTGCTGTTGTTACTGATCATTTTCCTTTCTACATTCCACAACGGCTGTTAGGTTTTATGGCTTGTCAGCATTCATCCCCTCCCGATTGAATGCTTTTCCTTGGACCTGCTCTCACTGCCTGGTGTTTCTGTGAATGTTGCCTCTATATTGGTAACGATCAACATTAAGACCCTCTGGATAGTCGTATATATATATATATATATATATATATATATATATATATATATATATATATATATATATATATATTACAACCTTCCTCCTCCCGCCAAACGATATTTTACAGCAAAGGAAAGCTCTCTCGTTGTGTAAATTATGAAAACACATATCTCTAATTCCAGAATGAAATCCATCTCAACTTACGTTCATCACATAAAATTCAGCCTCAAAAGCAGGTAGTACAAGCATTATCCTTAACAACTACCACAGCCACTAGAACAACTACCTCCCACCCCCACCACCGCACCTCACTTGACCCCAGCAGTCAATACTTGAAGTGAGGAGTGGAAGTGGATACAAAGTCTTATTTTTAGCCTAGAAGCAGGGTCTGCCTCCCAGGGGGCGATGCCTTTTGGCTGTGAAGGCCACTTGGGTGAACCACAGTCCGCTCTTTCATCATTTTTCCTCTTTCTCGCTGGCTGTTGCTTTTAGCCCCTTTATTACAGTGGCATTTTCTGAAAAAAAATGCTCTTTGGTTACCATCACACGATTTTTTTGAGCACATGATAGGCTTTTTTAACGAATGGGTTAAAATTCTGCTGGTTCTAGTACCAGGATATTCAACTGAACATAGAGGAAAAAATTTTTGTGCACTAAAAAAGAAAAAAGAACAGAAAAAGAACCAACGCACACAATTCCACGTTATATGTAGCTGCAGATGAGAGAATTCAATGACGTATCACTTCATTTCACTCTGAGTAAAATGCTGCTCGGTTACGGTTTATACTGTCATGTTAAAAAGACTGAAAGAAGCATGCTGTGTAAGAGTCACATCAGCGTCTACACGCTTAGTTACGAATTGACTCATAATGCACCTGGAATCATTCGTTGCTCTGGTTTCCCTTACGAGATATTAGCAATGTCACAGATAGGTTAAGTGACTCGAGCTGTGCGTTATGCACTGCACTGGTTCATTAACTCTTACCGAATTTACTCATCACTGACATGTGGATAGGCATTGCCCCACCGAGAAAATAGTGCAAGAAAAATAAAGATCTTACTGATGTCAATCTTGCCACTGTATTCCACATATTAGAGAGAGAGAGAGAGAGAGAGAGAGAGAGAGAGAGAGTGAGTGTGTGTGTGTGTGTGTGTGTGGAGGATCAGATGTCATGAAAGATGGCAGGAATAAAATCTGGTTTGAAGCATCACTGGTGTAAGTATTTGAAGGAACTGTACAGTGAGGAATACACAGACACTTTATTTGTCCATTTAACACCTGCAGCGTGTGGGTCATTCTCTTGGTGAGGAAATCGTCTGGGGAATCCAGGATGTTGTTGTTATTGTTTACCTCCGGCATATCTGGTCGAGTAGACCCATCTGCGCAGGTACGTAACTGCCCATTTGAGGGCGTCCAACAGGTACAATACAGTACATACGCCTTGTAGGGAACCGCCGTCCCTGTGTAGTAGACAGATGTGCAGGGAAATATGAGGAGTTTTCACTCGTCGGTGGACGTAGCAGCTGCTTCACCCAGGGTGCACAGCGACACCAAGCTTAGAATCCTCGCCGGGGCCGAGAACAGCAGCTATAAACTTCAGACGGTGTCATCTTATTAAATGTGTCTCGAAAATTTTTTACTTATCTATACTGGACGGGACTTATCCTGGCCTACAAATCATCGAGCGAGAAATCATCAAGAAACAAGAAGCGGTATCAGGGCGCAGCAAACCCGTCCCCGACAGTCATTTTAATGCCGACGTATAAACACAGCAGGATGTCTGGCCAAAGATGTCACATATCAAAATTGGAGTAAATCGGGTGAAAATAGTCGATTTTATGTCCATTTGAAATTTTTGGCCCGACCCACCTGACACTGAACCCCCTACCGCTAACTAGGGGGTGAACCCCTTTGATGTAATAAGGCATGTTATTGGAAGCAGATTTGAAAGATGAACCTTTATGTTTTAGTTTCACGTCGATATGACGACTATGAAAGAGTTATGGCGAAAAGTCGATTTTTTTTTTTTTTTTTTTTTTTTTAAATACATTTTGGGGGCCTACAGCCTAGGCCTTGGCCCAGTTCGGCCCAAAATTCAATCAGGTGATCAGAGAGTCTTAGTCCATCATCCCTGTAATTTTGGACAAAGTCGCACCTATAGTTTTCTCTGTTATTAACAGAGAGGGAGAGACAGACAGACAAATAAACAAATAGTCGAACAAAGTGAAAACAACACCCGTTCCCGAGCCCCTCCGGGGCGGGGACGGATAATAACTGTGGTGTGGAAAGCTTTCGAACAAGCAAGGCTTTATTTTTGTTCTTTCTGTGAAAACATTTTGCTCTTCAAAGGAATATGACTGACCTCACTGGAAGGCAGTTTTCTTGGCAGTCTCAGAAAGCTACTTTATGCCATGACTGGCCTAACATTTATGAAAGCCTGCCCTTTCCCCCTCATCTCTCTCTCTCTCTCTCTTTCTCTCCCTCCAAGCATTTACTTGCACTTTACAGAAGTTAGTTACTACCGGTACTCTTGATTTCTCTTTTATTGTGATGCCTGTTAATATTTCACACTTGCAACTGCCAAACGAATTATTTAGAATAATTTAAAAAAAAAAAGCAAAAGGGGCAAAAAATAAGGCCAATAGCAAACTCTACTTTGTAGGACAACGCCTGTTTTATTTTATTATTGCTACCACAAAACTGTTTTATGTAGCTTGTGGTAACCTTCTTCAGAGTCCAACTTCTGTCTTGTCTTTTTGTTTTATGCGAGGAAGAAGGAACCAAAGGCTGAGCCCGCATTAACGTTCCTTCGAAAAAACAAAAACAATATAAAGAGAGCCAAATTCAAGATCCATTCATTTCGAGATGCCTGGACACACTGCGTTTGAAAGACGGGAGATCGTAGAAAGTCGGAAATACAGACAGAGGAAGACAGTTCCAGAGTTGGAATGGATTGGAATATAAAGTTTAGGCCAAAGGCCAAGCACTGGGACCTGACAGGTCATTCAGCGCTTTGATGAGTAAGATATGAAAGACGATAGTTTAAAAGAATGAGTATAAAAACTGAGAAAACTACTACACAATAATCATGCAACTAAAATCGTAGGTAAAATGAAAACAGATGTAGTCAGCAAGCCCTAAAACATAACTATGACAATACCAATCACAGCTTGCAGTATAGCCCTGTCTCCTTTAAAAATGCCATAAGGCTAGAAACATTTGCCCTATTACCTAAAACAACTGATAGGCATCCCCTATTTGTTAAAAATTTCGCCCGAGAGCGGGCATAGGTCGGACAGTCCAATAAGAAATGCCTGCAAGTTATTGTGACCTGTCAGATGTCACACTGGGGTGGGACCCCTCGGTCCAAAAGGAACCCGTGAGTCAAACGCGTATGGCCAATTCGCAGCCTAGTCAACCTCGTCTCAAACCCCGATAAGCCTGAGAAGAGGATGACCAGGCATAAACCGATGGCCGAATCTCTTTATACTTCGAGTTATTGGCCAGGGAGGGGGAAGCCCATCTCGCCTGCCACTCAGACCAAACAAAGTTACGGATAACGGTCTTCAAATAAAAATAGGGAACCTTATTATACCCAACAGAAGGAAGAGAACATGCCGATTTTGCCTCTTTGTCAGCAAATTCGTTCCAATAGAGATTAACATGTGACGGTATCCAGCAGAACGAAATAAATTTATACTTTGTAGCCAGGCTGCTTAATGGCGGTCAAGCTTCCATAGGGGTCTGAATATATTGTAAATGTCTTTCCCGGCATTGAGTAAGCCTCTTCAAGAGCCTTCTCAATAGCAGTTAGTTCAGCAGTGAGAACAGACGCATTATTAGAAAGCCGTCCAAGACGTACACCCCCTTCATGGACGACAGCACAGCCTACACCAAGGGGTGACTTTGAGCCTTCAGTATACAACTTTACTGAGTCTCTGTGGAGAAGGTCATGGCGCAAAAACTTCGATTTAGTTTCTTCATCAGAAAAGATTTTTCTACGTATGGTTTTGGGACACACATTAGGTTCTGGAATGAGCCAAGCAGGGAGACTGCTGTAGCTTACTGGTTCAATTTTTTGCTCCCTCAGTGATGCATCACCCACAGGAAGCATGCGAATCTGGAATGGTATAGAGGCTCCAGGACCACAGAACTTAGACGGGTCACACTGCAACAGAACATCAACACAAGGATTGGTGTAACGATTGCTCTTAATTCGCGCAATGTAGCGAAGCCCTAACTCATGCCTGCGTAAGTCCAGAGGAAGCTGGTCTGTATCTACATATAAACTCTCCACAGGGGAAGTGCAGTAGGCACCCGAGCACAGTCGTAGTCCAGTATTGTGGAGCACATCAAGCTCATGAAGTTTGGCCTTACATGCAGAGGAATAAATTTGGCATGCATGGTCAATCTGTGACCGGCAGAAAGAGTTATAGAGCCTGAGAAGGGAGTTCCTATCAGCACCCCAATCAAAACCAGAGACCACCCTAAGGATATTTAATGATTTCTTGACTTTAAGCTTCAGATAATCAATGTGCTATGACCAGGAGAGACGTGAGTTAAAGATCATACCCAGAAACTTAACCTCCTTCTCAAAAGGGATGATGTCGTTGTTTAACTTTAAGTGAGGGACAACCTCCTGGCATGTGCTTCTAGTGAACCGGACTGCAACAGTCTTGGAAGGTGAAAAGCAAAAACCTTTATCATCAGCCCAACGACAAATAGTATATATGGACTTCTGCAGGTGATGACTAATCTCAACTGCGTCGTAGCCAGACACACAAATTGCCAAATCATCAGCATACAGGGAGCCCAACACAGGACGGGAAATCTGATCGAGAACTCCAATGATAGCCACAGCGAAACAGGTGACACTAAGAATGCTGCCTTGGGGAACACCCTCCTCTTGCCTATAAGGGCTGGATACAACATTTCCGACACGAACCTTAATGTAACGTTCCGACAAGAAAGAACGGATAAAGCGAAACATATTTCCCTCTATGCCATATCGAGACAGCTGAAGAAGGATACTAGTGTGCCTGGTTGTGTCATACGCTTTCTCGAGGTCAAAGAACACCCCAATAGTCTGACAATGGTTGGCAAAGCTTTGCTGGATTTTATTTGAGAGGATCAAGAGGGGGTCTAATGTCGAACGGTTCTTCCGAAACCCAAACTGGTAAGGAGAAAGCAGCTTTTCAGATTCTAAGTACCACACTAACCTTGCATTAACTAGCTTTTCCATAATCTTACAAACACAGCTGGTCAATGCGATAGGCCTATAGGTGGTGGCCAAAAGGGGATTTTTGTTTGGCTTGCTGATGGGAATGATGAGGGAAACTCTCCAACTGGCAGGAAAAATGCCCGTTTCCCAAATTTTGTTAATGATCTTTAGGAGGAACTTTGTAGCCATAACAGGCAAATTTGTGAGCACTGAATAGAGGATGTTGTCCTCACCTGGAGATGTAGCGGTAGTTGATGACAGAACGTCTTCTAGTTCCCGGAGTGTGAACGGAGCATTATAGGCAGCATTGCAAGAAGATGGAGAAGGTAGAGGCATGTCAGGAATACCATTCCTGATATTCGAGAGGACTTGGAGACATCAGCAAAATGCCTCCCTAAGGTCTCCGCAACTTCAGCAGGATCAGTGATGAGGTTATCACCTGTTTTCAATTTCGGGTTGGGAGATGGGATAAATTTGCCTGAAAGCTTTCCAATTTTCCTCCATATAACCTTAGAGGGAGTCTTGGAATTAATGCCATTGATGTAAGATATCCAGGAGTCCTGCTTGGCCTTTCGAAAGTAGCGACGCTGCTTTGCCATGGCACGTTGGTAAATTTGGCGTGTGGCAGCTGAGGCTCTGGTCTTGTAACGACGATAGCATTTTCTCGTAATTTTCCTTAGTAAGGCACAGGTTTTATTCCACCAGGGGACCGCAGGTCGATGCGGTTTACTTTTCGACATAGGGATGGCCACACGGGCACTGCCCATAATCACAGCAACAAAGTAATCATAGGCTTCCAAGTGACTACAGAAGGACTCAAAAGGTCTAGCCAGAAGTATACCGTTTTTGTAATTCAACCAATCAGCCTCCCGCTCCCTCCACCTAGGAGAGGAATGAGCAGGAACATTTTTCACACACTTTAGATGGATTGGGTAATGGTCACTTCCATTCAGAAAGGGATTTACTGACCAACGAAAATCCATTAGGATGGAGGGAGAACACAAGCTCAAGTCAATAGTGGAGGAGGCTCCACTACAGACATTGTGGTAAGTCATAGAGCCATCATTGTAAAATGAGATATTATATGATTGGAGTATGTCATCTATAATCCTCCCACCAGCATCCAAAATTGTACCACCCCATAGCATATTATGGGCGTTAAAGTCTCCAAGAAGGAGAAAGGGGACAGGAAGCTGACGGATTAAGTCTTCAATGTCATGCTCACTGAAACCACCACCAGGTGGAAGATACAAGGAGCACACCGTGAGCGAATATTCCAATACAACCGTAACAGCAACGGCTTGAAGAGTTGTCTGCAACTGAATAGAAGAGTGCTGCAAGGACCTGTGAACAATTATTGCTGTACCCCCATGCGCACGATTTCCTAGCGGAGGGGGAGACCCGTGAAAGGCACAATTCAATCCAGGATTGTATACCTCAGAGCCCAACATGGTCTCCTGGAGACAAACGATACCTGGATCAAAGTCATGCATCAGAACTTTTAGCTGCTCAGACCTAGAGCGAAGACCCTTACAATTCCACTGCAAGATGTCAGAATGGAAAATTACCTGCTAACGTCGGAAGCCCCAACCTTTCCTTTACGCGGTTGGGAAGATGAAGGCACACGTTTGGTATCAGTGTGCAATGGCAGATGACGGCTCCTCACGGACTTGTCAACAACGGATTTGGTGACTGGGATCTTAGAAGTTACAGACGAAACTTCCACTGGAGGAACTTGAAGATGACTATTTAGTGCGGGGTTTTGGGGGAGTCCAAGAATTGTACTTCCCGGTGCCAACTTTACTTGGTACGTCAACAGTTTTGCGGGAATGCGGGGACCCTGACGAGCCTCCAGAGGGGAGACCGGCACTCGTGCTGAAGTACCTGGTGCAGTAGCCGGGACTCGCATACAGGACTGTGAAGAAAAGGTAGGCCTAGCAGCGTTTAATTTATTCTCTCGATTAGGGGCACGGTTCATGTATGAATTGGGTGTCTTCTGCTGATGGTCATCTAATACTCCCAGAGGAATCTTGCTAGATGGAATGTCCGTTGAGTCAAGAGACTCAGTAGACCCTCAGGGACGTTTCTGGTGAGACTGAGATGGAAAACTTGGAGATTGCTTAGTCGGAGAACGTATGTGTGTGATTGTCTTCGTAGAATCCGAGGACTCAACAGAGGGGGCAGCTGATGATTCAGCAGAGACAACTGACGGGCTAGGATGAATGCCTGTTGAGTCAAGTGTTTCACATGAACGTCCAAGGTGCCTCTGATGCGATTTAAATATTTTAGGTGTTCTTGTTGGAGAAACCATGGGGGCAAGGACTTCTACGGCATGAACTCTTGTAGTTAATGTTTCCAGTCTTTCAGGTGAGGATGCTGTGGAGGGCCAATCTGACACGGTTGACAAAACGGAAAACTTATTCCGGTCAGGAATATAAGAAGCAATCGGAAGAGAGCGGGAAGAAACTTTTGTTGGTTGAGGAAGGTGAGAAGGTGCTGAAGCCGAACCAGATGTGGAGTTGGAAGAATTAGGGCAGAGGGAGGAGGCATATGTCTTAGCCCCACCATCCTTCTCTTGTCTAAAAAGAAGTTCCCGTCTGGCACTACCCAGGCTAATGAACTGTGAGTTAGCCAACTGAAGAATATCCTGCTCAAGGCGGTACCTCCTACATTATCGAGAACGTAGGGAATGAGCCTCCCTGCAGTAAAAATAATAGGGATCTGACTCACACTCAATAGTAGGGTGTGAGTCCAGGGCAGAGCAATGACCGCACCGGGAATGATTTGTAGTTCTTCCTCCAGTGACCAAACTCATAACATGAGTAACACTGCAGGGGACGATCAACAAAAAGTTTTACTTGAAGGGACAGAGGGCCAATTTTAACACGATCTGGGAGATAAGGACCATAAAATGTGAAGACGATCATGTTACTATTTCCTCTGATCTTCGATATTCACTGGACATTATCAGGGCACAAATCAAGAATGTTGTCTTCTGAAAAAGCATACAAATCCTGATTATCAACACCCCCTTTGCTGTAATTGAATGTTCGATGAGGTTTGATGGTCTCAAAGAGGCCATCAGAGGGGCAAGGTAGATGGAGAAGCATCATGGCCTGTGTCAGATCCTTTGCTCGAACTAACACTCCTTTACCATAATGCTTGAGGTTACCCTCAGGAAGCACTCCAATTTCTTTCTCTAGATACCTAGCAGCATGGATGAAGTTTCCTCTCCCTTCTCTATAATACGCCACAGACCAGTAAGGTGTGGGGGCGTGGCACACCTTAGGAACTCGCTCTTCAGCATCATCAAAGATGTAGGGGCAATAGTCATTTTCACAATCCATTACGTTGTTTGATCGGATCAGCTCAACAGTACAGGTGGCCTCCCCTAAAGAAAGAGAATTCCTTGCCTCAAAAGCGGCTTTGGCAGCACTGCCAGAAGTAAAGGTCACGTAACATGATTGGACCTACAGTCATCCTCATATCTTAGACGGATACGAACAACTGTTCCAAACGGTTTGAAAAGAGAGTGAACGGCACGGTAGGAAAGAGATGTAAACACATTAATCAGCTTAAGCATATCCAGATTGTAAGAAATCTCGGAAGACTTGATAGGTGACTCGCGGGGTCTACCAGCATCATTAGTAGCAGCAGCAGGAGTGCGAGCTCCAGCCTGCACTTGCAAAGAACCACCATCACGACCAGAGGGTGACGTCTCGAGGGTCTGGTCGACCTCAATGGTATTTTCAGTGTTTATATCCATATAGAATGGGTTGATAATAAATGGCTCCAGGGGCCAGAAGCAACCGCCTACCGGGAATACGAGGGGACCGAGCGCTGGCCGCCGTGAGTGGGGTACCTCGTCCCCATGGGGGCTTCTCGGTTTAAGAAGAAGCCCCACATGATCCGAAAGTTTGCCCACGGAGGAGCTAAGACCCCCTTCCCCAGTGCATCCCAGCCCAGACACCCAACCATCCAACAAAGGACAACCCCAGAAGGTGATCCCTCTGGTGGGCGGCACTGTTGACCCACACTGGCAGCCTAACTCCGGGAACCATTTAGTCTGGTCTCTCACTTACGACCTTACTAGCATGGGTAGCCCTCTCCCCCCAAGAGGGGCGGAGCAGGGGCCGAAGCCCCCTCTAGCCTCGCTCATCAGGTCACAGGGACACGCAAGCCCCCCCACCACGGCAAGGCGGTTCCCACCAGGGGGGAGTTCCAGAGTTGACCTGTTGCATAAATGAAGAACTGAGAGTAACAGTTAATTCTTGCATTAGAGAACTGGACAGCAAAGAGATGAGAGTTTGTTGCTAGACAGGTGCTACACGCCCGTCGTAGAGGTGGAGGGATGCAAGCAGACAGTTCAGAGGAGCAGTGACCATTGAAGTAGTGACAGAAAAGTGATAAAGAGGCAACAGTGCGGCAAAGAGACAAAGGTTGAAGGAAGCCGGTAAGAGGAGGAGAGTTGATGAGACGAATAGCCTTTGACTACACCCTACTGAGAAGAGCTGTATGTGGGGAGCCTCCCCACACTTGAGAGTTGTACTCTAAACAGGGGCAAATAAAGCCCCTGTATAAAGTCAACAACTGCGCCGGAATAAAGAAGGCACGGAGTCGGCTTAGCTCACTTAATCTCTTGGAAGCAGATTTTACAAGAGATGCAATATGATCTTTCCAAGATAAGTCCCTTGTGAATGAAACCCCAAACGTGTTCAAGGATGATGCAGGATTGAGCTGGATATTATTAAACATTAGTGGGTATTCATGTGGAAGATTTCGACGGGCTGATAGGTGTAAAAACTGAGTCTTTGATGCATTAAAACAACAAGATTATTTTTACCTCAGTCTGAGATACGAGCCAAGTCAGACATTAGGTGTGCCATAGCATCATCCCTTGCTTGTTGAAGTAACTGCTGAGATGGATGTTGCGAGAACTTAATGGAAAGGTGAAGGGTGGAATCATCAGCATACTAGTGGATAGGTTTAGATGTACAACTTGGAAGATCATTGATGAATAAAAGGAAGAGAGTTGGTAATAGGACAGAGCCCTGAGGAACACCACTGTTAATAGATCTAGGAGAAGAACGACGGCCGTCTACAACAGCAGCTATGCTGTAGAACGACTGGGAAGGAAGCTATAGATGAAGGCACAGACAGAAGGATAGAAACGGTAAGAGGGCAGTTTGGAAATTAAAGATTTATGCCAGACTCGATCGAAAGCATTTGAGATGTCAAGTGCAATAGGAAAGCTTTAGCCAAAGTCCCGAAAGGAGGATGACCAGGAATCAGAAAGGTAGGTGAGAAGGTCGCCAGTGGAGCGTCCCTGATGGAACCCATACTGACAATCAGAAAGAAGGTTGTAATAGGAAATATGCTTTAAAAAGTTTCTGTTAAGAATGGACTCAAAAACATTTGAAACACAGTATGTTAAAGGAATTGGACGATAGTTAGAGGGTTGGGAATGGTCACCCTTCTTTGGGATTGGCTGAATGAGAGCAAACTTCCAGCAAGAAGGAAAGGTACAAGTACAAAGACAAAGGCGAAAGAGTTTACCTAGGCAGGGTGTAAGCACAGAAGCACAGTACTTGAGAACAACAGGAGGGACCCCATCAGGCCTATATGCCTTGTTAGTATTGAGGCCGGTGATGGCAGAAAATACATCAGCTGAAGAAATTCTAATGTCAGCCATGAGGAAGTCAGAGGGTGGAAGTGAGGGAGGAATAGCACCTGAATCATCTAAGGTGGAATTGGAGAAGAAAGTCTGAGCGGAGAGATCTGCTTTATCAGTAGAAGAAATAGCTACAGAGCCATCAGAGTAGAAAAGAGGAGGGAAGGATGATGAGGTAAAGTTGTTAGAAAGGTTTTTGGCAAGGTGCCAGAAGGAGGATATGAGAAAGGAATGCATGCTTCCATGCCTGAGAGAATAGCTTCCGTAATGTGCAGGCACACTCAGATGGCTTCCGGCCACGGAAGCAATAATCATTCCAGGGAAAATTAAAGAAGTATTCTCTGAGGGCCTTCCAATCCGCAGCTCCAAAGTGCCACAGACGACTTTTCTTTGGAGGGTCCACAGGCTGCACCAAAGCGATAGGATAGGTTAAAGTAACAAGGTTATGATCGGAGGAGCCCAATGGAGAGAAAAGATTAACAGTGTAAGCAGAAGGATTAGTTGTAAGGAAGAAGTCAATTATGTTGGCGCTCTCTCCAAGGCGGTCAGGGATACGGGTAGGGTGCTGTACAAGCTGCTCTAGGTCATTAAGGATAGAAAAGATGAAGGCTTGTTCACCAGCTGGATCAGTGAAAGGAGAGGAGAGCCAAAGGTGGTGGTGAACATTGAAATCTCCCAGAATGGAGATTTCAGAGAAAGGAGAAGTGGATAGAATGTGTTCCATCGTAGAAGTAAGATAGTCGAAGAATTTTTGATAGTCAGTAGAATTAGGACATAAGTAAACAGTGCAGATATATTTAGTCAGAGAATGACAAGGCAGCCGAAACCAGAGAGTAGAGAATTCAGAAGAATCAAGTTCAGGAACACGAGAGCAAGGTAGGTCGTTGCGTACATATATGCAACATGCAACATTCATCTTTGGCTTTCAAACGAGTATAGAGAAAGTAGGAGGATACAGAGAAGGGTTTGCTCTCATTTGCCTCAGACAGCAGAGTCTCAGTAAGAAGAAGGTGAGGTTTTGAGGAGGAGAGGTGGTGTTCAACAGACAGAAAGTTAGAGGAAAAACCCCGAATGTTGCAGGAATGAAGAAGTGAGTCAGACAGTAGATCCAAGCAACTCAGAGTGTCGTTACTGGGGAGGGGCGGATGGCAGGGGCATTTATGCCCCCCCCCCCGGACTCCAAGGCATTGTTGTTTTGCGCCATTTTTCTTTTATTTAAATTTGAAAAGGAAGTGTAGTGTGTACTGTGCATGTAGTTTAGTGATGATAGAGAAACTTGTATTGAAGAGCATGCTGGTCTGTTCTCTGTGTTACTGAAACACTGAAAAAGCTCAGCAAAAGGAACTAGTCCTGAGGGCTGATGAAACGGGAGCTCCAGCTCTCCCTGTCATCAGCTTTCCATCCACCTTGGGAGTACTGCCCTGCTCGACTGGTGCTACAGTCTACTCCTACAACATTCTCTTTCACTATTTTCTCCATGGTAAAGGGCGGCTGGGCGAGGATACAACCGTACGAAACTAGGTACATAGTAATGAAGAAGGATGATGAGAGCAATATAAGAGGGTGTAGGAAGCCAGTATGTCAACAGGAAGATATATTTAAATCCCTTTCCTATGAGAAATGCCCAGTGAGTTTAATAAAAACGCAGTGGTTAAGAAATATTGTTTGCTAATAAGAAAATATCGATTAAAAAGAACTATGACCAGCTAATAATTAAAGAGAAAAATAACAAGACTAGAATATGCTCTTGGACCTATATCGAGGCTCTTGTTTCAGTTTACCTATCTATCTTATATCGGACCACTTTCATGTCTCAATGGTCTTAAATGTAGAAATTTTACTGAACTTGCTGCTAGATGGCACCACTACAGATGTCAGCTGATAACAAATTTGGATTTTCCATGTCAAATAACTCAGTTTGGGACCACTTTTAAGTCTCAATAGGTTTAGATTAAGCACTGTTACTAAGGTTGTCGCTAGATGGCGCCACCTCAGGTGTCAGCTAATGGCAGATTTGGATTCTCCATGTCAGATTACCATATATGGTACCACTCTTATGTCTCCAAAGGCCTCGTTTTAACAAATCTGTCATAAGCAGATGAATCAAAAGAAGCAGAACAACACTGGCCACTCACTGACCTGCGGGCTACCGCCGCAGGTAAAAATGTAAACTGACCACACTACGGGGTGAGGTCAAGGACGAAGCTGCAGTGGTTCAATCGGTAGAGAGGTGGTCTGCAGTCCTACCGGACCCAGGTTCAAATCCCCGCTGGGGCAGGGAACAGTTTAAAGATTTGAATTTCATGAAATCAGACTTTACTGATCTACCAGAAGACCCGCCGACATGTTGTAAAAATACCCCCGCTAATACCAATACACCAGTTCTGTATGAGACAGTCCTAGCATATATTCAATATGGACGCTGGGTGTTAGAGCCGAAGTGGTGACATGTAGAGAGGTGTATGGTATATAGGAGGACTACTGGGCCTTGACAGCAGGCTGTGAAGCCTATGTCCAGAGTCGGAGACATTAAAAAAAAAAAATAAGAGCCAGCTCAAGAATTAAACGAAGATGGATAGGTGAAAGCTGAGGAGTCGAGTGGCATGGTGGAGCAGCTGGGTAGTGAAGGAGGGAGTGTGTGTGGCAGCGTGAGGGTGTGTGGCTGAGTAAGGATGTGTGGCAGAGTGAAGGTGTGTGGCAGTGAATGTGTGTGGCAGTGAGGGTGTGTGGTAGAATGAGTGTGTGTGGTAGAGTAGGGTGTGTGACAGAGTGAAGGTGTGTGGTGAAGCGAAGGGTGTGTAACGGAATGAGACTGTGTGGCAGAGTGAGTGTGTGTGGCAGAGCTGAGATTTGTGACAGAGTGAGTGCGTGTGGCAGAGATGAGGTGTGACAGAGTGAGGGTGTGTGGCAATATGATGGTATATGGAAGGGTATGTGGCAGAGTGAGTGTCTGGCAGAGTGAGGGTGTGTGGCAGAGTGAGTGTGTGTGGCAGCATGAGGGTGTGCGGCAGTGAGGGTGTGAGGTAGAATGAGGGTGTGTGGTAGAATGAGGGTGTGTGGTAGAGTGAGAGTGTGGGACAGAGTGAGAGTATGTGGTAGAGCGAGAGATGGGTGGAAGAGTGAGGGATGTGTGGTAGCGTGAGGGTGTGTGGCAGTGAAGGTGTGTGGTAGAATGAGGGTGTGTGACAGAGTGAGGGCGTGTGACAGAATGAGGGTGTGTGATAGAGCGAGGGGTGTGTGGCAGAGTGAGGGGTGTGTGGCAGAGTGAGGGCTGTGTAGCAGTGAGGGTGTGTGGCAGAATGAGGATGGGTGCCAGAGTGATGGTGTGTGTTAGAGTGAGGGGAGTGTGCAGAGTGAGGGATGTGAGACAGTGTTAGCCGACAGTCAGTGTAAACGGGAGTGAATGTCAAAAATAGCTTGCTAAACTGATAATATTTTTCTCTAGCACAGTACATCAGCTAAAAGCATCTTACGAAGTTCCGGATGAGATTTTTCCTCAGTCTGTCGTAAAACACATGCGCTATAGTTTTCCTCGTAGTCGTTTAGCATGAAGTATTTCCGGGCACATCTAAAATGATCTGTATTTAAGTGACTTCTTCTCGTAAGTTGACAGATTTTTAAGAGTGGCCGTTGTTATGTAAGATGTGGTCGTTACGCAAAAGCTTCTAACAGATTGTATTTGACAAAATAAAAAAAAAACGAAATGGCGTGATTTACTGTAAAGACACCAAACTTATCTGGATTAGAAATTTCATTAACATGAACGCTCCAAATATTGTGCGTTGTTGCATATAATAAACGAGATAATTACCATCATCAACTGAACCAGGGCGTCTGAGTGTGTGTGATGGTGTGATGTGCAAATATCACCTCCATAATTTGTGGTAATCCAGCCTCACACTGCCTCAGGCCTGGTGACTGGAGTATTGAGCATCGAAGCTATTATACACGCACACACACAAAACATAGATCTGTTCTGCTACAGAAGACAACGCCTACTGTACTCTCATTGTGCCAACGTGTGTGACTGTGAAGACCAATCTCAGATCCGCAAAATTTTGTCACACAGTCGGCGTGTCAAGTCTGGGTTTGTTGGGAGAACTCTGTTTTCGTTATGCCCCCGTTGTTTTTGGTCTTTTCTGGCCAGTTTCCAAGCTTCCTAGAAATGAATGGTCCATTTCCTGCAGACGGCATTGGTTTCAAGAACTTTCGTATGATGTTTTTTTTTCTTTCAGAATTGTTCTTATATGATCTTTATATCTCTTCTTATGTCCCCCTGGATTGCGGCATAATGCAGGGAGTTGGCTATACAGAACCAGGGAAGGAAGGCGGTGCTCAGGCATGCGGAACACGTGTCCGAGCTGCTCTTTAGTCAGCATGGTTTTTATGCTGGTTGACATTGCTCAGTGGAGAACTTGTGTGAGAGGGACTTTATCCTCCCGTGTGAGTCCTAGGATGTACAGTAAGCACCGGATGTTAAGCGACTCAAACTGTTTGATATGACACTAATAAATAGTCCAGAATTCAGCACCGTATAATTGGATAGAGAGGCATACATCCGTATATACTGATACTTTCGTTACGATTTTCAAGTTAGTGTTTTCAGAGACTCTGGATCTGAGACGTCCAAAAGAGGCTGAGGCGTGGTTGATTTGTGCAAGGACTTCAGCGTGAATGTTACGTTTATCTGTGAGCACACTTCCAAGGCAGATACAATTCTTCACCTGTTTTACATTTTCGCCATTTATCTGAAATGCAAGAAGTTCCGATCAGCTGTGTCTCTGAGATATTATTTTTGTTTTAGGGACATTTATTTGGAGTCTCACTGCATGGTATACGTTGGAAACGATGGTGAGGTTTTGTTGTGGGGCTTCTGTGGTGTGTGCAATGACAGCACGATTATCAGTTTATTGATGCCCTATGAAATTAGTTATTTCAGTGTTTGGTTGTGCTTCAAGACGTTTGGAATTATGTGACTGTCTAGACGGAACAGCATTTTTATTCCATCATCAGGGTTCATTTGTTTGTGACTTAAAAGGGTGACTGCAGTGAGACAGATGTTGGAAATAAAAGGAACCAGGACCCATCCTTGCCGTACACCCACATCCACGTTGAAGGGTTCAGATTTGCTCCCACCAATGGAAACATGAACATTCATAAGATATTTATTTAGAATTCTAAACACATAAAGAGAATTCCGTAAAAGATGTTTTGTCAGTCTGAATAACATTATCTTTGCTATTACTTTTCCAGGATTCACATGGATGGAGATGCTTCTGTTGTTGTCACAATCTGAGTGGTCCCCTTTCTTCTTGTAGGCGGTTCCTATACCAGAAGTAAGCCATTCAGATGGAATTCATTATTGGTTCTAGATAGTCAAAATGAGATTATGGAGGCAATGGTGATGTAACTGGCTATCCTCTTTGAATAGATCAGATTATATGTCATCAGGGCCAGGGCTGTTATTATATAGAGATCGGATGGCTTGAAAAGAGTCTGTAAGCGTAGGTGGGACATCAAACTTTGCCGCTTGAGGAGCATTCGGGATGTTATCAAGGATATTGTGCTTCACCGGGCCTCTTCGATTTAGTAAGGTATTGAAGTGCTGGGCTCATCATTCTAGGATTGCTTGCTTCTCTTTCAGTAGCTCTCTTTCTGTTTATCGAATAGAGAATAATGTGTTTGGCTGGCTCATAGATGTTTTTATGGACTTGCAGAACCCATGTTGGTCATGAATATCAGCCAATCTTTGCAACTGTTTTGCTTGTTCAGTCTCCCTTTTGTTCTCCATGTCACGCAGTTTTCTCTGGGTTTTACACCTGAGGGAATTAGGTTTTTAGGGTTAAAGAGCTAGGATGAGCCAACCAGTTGTTAAGTGCTGTATTCTTCACTGCAAGGTCATGTATGCCCTCAGCATTTTCATCAGGTCAAATGTTATGGCGGCGAATGTCTGCCTAGGGTTTCTTCCGCAGTACTTTGAAGCAGTGTCTTAATGTTCAGCCACTCTGCTTCTAGGTTTGTTGCATGGTTATTTGGGTCAAGCGGTGGGCATTGAGAAAGCTTATATGTAATATTGCTGTGAAAGATTGTACAAGTTGCCACATCCTTTACAAATTTAGTACTGCAGTTCAGTTTCTTGGAGGATGGTCTACACACACACACACACACACACACACACACACACACACACACACACACACACACACACACACACACACACACACACACACACACACACACACACACACACAATAAAACAAGCACTAACACGCACGAGAAACACTCCTATCCCCCCACCCTCCCCACACACAAATTTCGGTAAAACAGTAACGTAAATATAAGGCCAGAATACGAGGCACCGTTTGCACCTCCGGAATATCAGCAAAGATTACAAGTATTTTATTTCCCTAATGCTGAAGTATTGTTAAGTCCAGCTTCTGTCTCTTCCTGCACCAAGAAAAGAGAGGCGAGGAGAGGAGAGGAGAGTAAGACAGGAGATAGGGAAAGGAAAAGAGGAGTGACTTTTCCCTCCTAACCTTTTTGTTTTTCTTCCTGTGCTAATGAGATGGGTACGTTGGCCGCTGGATATTATAACTTTATTTGTTTATTATTACTGGAGGCAGATGTGGGAGATGAAGAGGACGTGAGTGTAGGAAGATAACGAGGGAAGGCAGAGAGAGAGCAAGGATGGCCTGTAGGGAGGAGAGAAGAATGGGAAGGGAGAGAGGGAAGTCAAAATGGAAAAGAATATTGCTTGAGAGACTTTGCAACGATTTAAGAGAATAGGTGAGGCATTAAGGAAATGTTGCATAACAAGAAGAGAGAACTTTGGAAATGGGTAAAGGATTGTGTGCTAGTTTGATGTGATGTAGAATATGATTAATGTCTTCAATATTCTTTGACGATTGTTGCAGAAAAATATGTATTTAAAACTTCTGAAGGTGTTAATGTTGACAACTGGCTGTCTAAAAATATAACGAAGAGAGAGAGAGAGAGAGAGTGAGAGAGAGAGAGAGAGATTACGACTGGGATATTTGTAAATACAAGTAACCTATAGAATCACTACGTACACCTACTGACAAGTCTCTCTACGGTTAAGCAGTATCTGACAGTTTCTGAAATCCTGGTATTTTTGATTGTATAGTTTCCCGAGTATTGGCAAGACATGGATGCAAACACAGTTCTGATTTGCTGGTAGCAAGTAAGTCATTTAGAAGCGAAATATAATTCGAAATCTATACGAACTGATAATACAGACCTGATGTATACGCTTACCGTTATTCACAAAATAACATTAATTAAAGACTAAGACAAAGGATTACGTACAGTAGTTGTACGGTATTTGTATTACTGTAAACAGCATTGGAATCGGGATCTATGTTGTTGGTAGTTGTGATATTGTGGCAGTAATGTCAATAATTGATGGCGATGCTTTGATGTGGCGGTAGTTGACGTATTAATATAAATGAAGATGGTAAGGATAGACATGCAACTGAGTAATCATTCTTGATACTGTTGTCCAGGTGTTATTGATATGTTGGAAGCGGTGGTAAGAACACAAAAATACGCCATCGTAAAGATGGAATTTAGAAATATGGATATACTACAGCGCTTTCATCATCACTTGACCCAGCTTGCAGCTTCTTTGATCGAGTTCCGTAGGAGAAAAATACAATGCTATGGCTCTGAATTCTTCCCACAGCCCTTCTCGTGACTAGCATCATATCCTAGTGCTAATCTAGTCTAACAACTCAGCATTCAACACGAACAACTGGAAATTTTAGGCCAAGTTAGAGTAGTGCGAGTAGAGGTTAGGATCAAGGTTAAGAGTGGTCGGGCGGGTGGAGGAGGTGCCATAACTGTCTGTATTATGCTGGGTGCGAGATTGATGAAGAGGAAGTAGAGGAAGGCATGAGAATTGTATGAACCAGGATCAGCCTAGTGAGGACTTACTGCAATTCTCCTCCAAGAATTCGGGTGGTGTACGAAAATTTAAGGTTTGCTTTACAGTCTGATCACATTCTGCCCAAATCTCTCACTTCTCTGATCTTATAGCAATGCTATGTACAAAAAACGCAAAAGCATTTACCCAAAATTTAACGAACACTCAGCGGAAAATTAGAACCCTCTGAAACACGTTGTCGTGGTGGTAGGGTTTTCACTGTATTTCGCCAGTAGTAAATTTTCTTAAGACGAAACTAGGAAGTTATTAATTTGTTTCTCTGACCGTCCAATGAATGACCTGTATAGTGTAATGGACGGATTGCATAAATGAACTATATTATTCAACATTCACTTTCCCCTTTCAATCAGTGTTTTGCGAGCTCTTAAAGACAACTATTACAACATCATTATTTGTCAGCAGAAAAGTGGTTTGGCTTCCTGTACGTTATGCGCCCGCCAAAGCTGCAAACATAAAGGAAGGCTTGGATAAAATGATAAATAATAAAGGATAACGAAAGACATTAACTTACTATAATATCTACTATGTTGCATCCATATTTAGTTTGTGTGATTTGCAGTTATGTAATCATCTGTGTGTGTGTGTGTGTGTGTGTGTGTGTGTGTGTGTGTGTGTGTGTGTGTGTGTGTGTGTGTGTGTTTAAACAAAAGTTCACTTTAACTGGTATATGTGAGATCATTTACACTGGTTACTATCCAGAATTAACAAGCAATAAACAGGCTATATGAGGCTCAGGTAAATTAGATGAAATAATCCAATTACTGTGCTTTATCGCAATTTTATTACATGGAGGTAGTAACCTGGAAAACTGTTATTATGACCAGTTATCACAGTAGAGCAATAATTGCTGAGAGGGTTCATTTATTTCAGAGGTAGAGTGTCACTACTCTTGAACGGAGGATCGAACCCAAAACTTTTGGTCTTCTAAAATTTAGGCAGTTTAAGATTCCTGTACCTAACAAGTGACACTCCAAAGGTTCATATGCAGACTTAATAGCAGCAACTGAATTTTCGATTTTATTAATATGAATTGTTGCCTGGGAACAGAAGCCATGAATTTCAAAGGTCCGTAATGACAGTTGACTTATGGACCATATCCCTGGGCACTCGGCTGATAGTTATCCTACTATTATCAGCTTATATCTATCTATCTATCTATCTATACAGTATGGACAGATAGACAGACATATATATATATATATATATATATATATATACTAAATGCAGAGATGAGAGTGTGGGAGAATAGAAGGATGAATGGGGTATATGCGCGGGAGTGGGTGAGAATGAGAGGGCAAAAGAAGTGTGTATTGTTGTGTGCAACAGATTGAAGGAGAATATAAGAGACTATATATCAGTTGGCTCAAGAATTGTGTAGGTAAGATTGAAAGTTGGACTACAAAATATGGACGATTGTGTGTGTATGCGCCAACGCAAGATTGTGCAGGCAAAGTGAAAGAAGAGTTCTGTACAAATTTGGAAGAGTGCATGGAAAAGTTTGAAAAGAATGAGAGACTGTTTTTGACTGGAGATATGAATGGAAAAGTAGAGAATGTGAAGGTGGATAGAATAGTTGCTGAGTGGGGTGTGCCTGCAGAAGTGGATGAGAATGACAGTGCTCTAGTGGAAATTTGTGCCGGGAGAGGGTTGATGATAGCCAATACCCTCTTCAGTCATGAAATGATCCGCAGGTACACGTGGCGAGTGTTGATAAGGGTGGGTGTTGAACTGAATGAACGGAAGGCAATGATTGATTATGTGTGTGTGGACGATAGAATTAGAAGGTGTGTAATAGATGCAAGAGCATATAGAGGTTGGGGGAGTGGAATTTCTGACCACCACTTTGTGGTGAACTACAAGGTTGAAATGAAGTATTGGAATAGCAGAAGGTAAGGACAGGAGGAAGTACTTCTTACAAAAAGGGTGGGAAGGTTACAAAAGGATGAAAAATAGGCAGAATATAAGAGAGAAGTGGAGGGGCGATTGGGTAAATATGGATTGGAGCAGATGGGGGACTTTGAAGGTGTGTACAAGATATTCACAGAAGAAATCCGTGCAGCATGTGAGGTGGTGTGTGGGGTGAAGAAAAGACGATAGGGGGTGCAAGGAACAGCCTGGTGGAATGAAGACGTGAGACAGGCTTGGCACAAAAGAAAAAAAGCATATAATGAGTGGACGAGAAACAGGGGTGTGGAAGAAGTTGAGAGACGGAAGAGAGAGATACAGTATATGTAGATAGGAAGAGAGAGGTGAAAAGGTTAGTAAGAGAGAGTAAGAAGAGAGTGGATGGGGAATTTGGAAGGGGTTTGAGTGTAAAGTGGAGGGAATGTAAGAAAATGTTCTGGAAAGAGGTAATTAGGCAGGGTGTCAACGAAGTTAGTCGGGGAGTGAAAGATAAAAATGGTAGATTGGTAGTGGAGGAGGGAGAAAAAGTGAGCAGATGGAAAGAACACTTTATGGAATTGTTGAATATAGAGAATGAAAATAATGCGAGCATCAGTGGCTAGGGAATGGGTGAACAAGGAGGGATGTGAGAAGAGAGGAAGAAATCAGTAGGATGGAAGTTGTGGAAGCAATGAAGAAAGTCAAAACAAGGAAAGCCCAAGAAATTCATGGAGTGTGTGGTGAAATGCTGAAGCATGGTGAAGAGATAGCTGTAGAATGGATGTGGAAGATGTGCAGATTGAAATGGGAGAAATGTAGAGTCCCCGGAGGATTGGAAGTCAGGTATAATTATTATTCCCCTGTACAATGGAAAAAGGGAAAAAGAAGTGTGCGATAATCATAGGGGCATTTGTCTTCTTAGTGTAATAGAAAATTATATGGTAGGATACTTATTGACAGAGGTGGGGAAATAACAGGAATTAGTAGGAGAAGAACGGGGAGGTTTTAGGAAGGGAAGGGGTTGTGTATATCAAATATTCATTCTTAGATCCTAAGTGGAATAGTTTCTACAGAAGGGAAAGAAATTTTTATGGCCTTCATGGATTTGGAGAAATCTTATGACAAGGTGGATAGACAAGGACTGTGCAAAATATTAAGAATATATGGAGTAAATGGGAAGTTGTTGAATGCCGTGAAGGGTATGTATGAGGGTGCTAAGGCTGCAGTGAATGTAGGGAAGAGTAAAGTTATGGTCTTGAGAGAAATGAAGTCAGTGAATGTACAGTGAAGCTGGATGAGGAGGAAATGGAAAATGTGAGTACGTTTAAGTACTTGGCTAGTGTGATCAATAAGGATGTAAGTTTAGCGGGGAAAGTACTTGAAAGGATACAACATGAACTGAAGTTGCTGGTTTCTTGAAAACAGTGATAAGAAACAGGGAAGCGAGCATGGAAGTGAATAAGTTACTGCATGGCAGTATTGTGATACCAACTCTAACGTATGGAAGTGAAGCTTCGACCTTGTTGGAGGGACACAAGCCAAGAGTGGAAGCATTGGAAGTGAGTTATTTGAGAGGAGCATGTGAAGTCACATGGAGAGAGACTGACAAGTGAAGAAGTGAAGGAACCTTGTGGTGTGGATGTGGATATGATTGGAAGCGTAACGAGAAATACACTGAGGTGGTTGGACAATGTGGAAAGGGTGGAGAGTGAAAGACTGACGAGGAGAGTGTATGTAAGTGAGGTGGTGGGGAGAGGGAGAGGGAGGCCAAGGATGAGATGAAGAGATGGAGTGGAAAGGAATATGAGAGACGGGGGAGGTGACTTTGGAGCAGGGCAGTGAAATGGCGGGGGAGAGGGCGACATGGAGGCGATTTGTTATATATATATATATATATATATATATATACATCATAATCATCATCAGCCGTTTGAGTATCCATTGCAGGAACGGCCTATCCCGACCGAAGTCGGGACGATACAGCCAATTTATCTCTACCATGTGGCTTAGGCTGTCTGGTAGAGATTGTATGTAGGATGAGAAGTGCTTGTAAGTGTACTGGTAGTGTTTTAGTGGCTTTGGATGTGTGTGTAGTCTGTGAACAAAATGCAGCCGGCCCGCGCAAGCCGACTGGGTGCAAGCATACTTTATAATAAGCGACACTGGTTTAACCACAGCATATTATATATATATATATATATATATATATATATATATATATATATATATATATATATATATATATATTGTTACGGAGAGAGAGATAATGAACACTTCCAGTGAGAAAACTAAAATCACTACTGTCCCGCAAAGTTCCAGGTTCAAAACAAAAGAGTTAGGTAAAATTACAAGTTAAAGATTAATGCTCAAACTAACAACTAAACATTCAGGACTCATAAGGATAATGTAATGGCAAAGACAGGTTAATTATATGGTTAACTGCAGTAGCCTCTATTAAAACGAAATTAGCAAGAGTAAATTTATCTAAGTCAGCCGTGATAAAATGAGAAAACTGGATAATGCTCAGTTAATGCAAGATATATTATTACAGATACAAAATATTATTAATATTGGCTGACATCAAAAACTCCACGCGAATCACAAAAGCATACCAGGCCTACGAATTAACACCTTAGGCCATACAGTACAAGAAAAATGATAACAACACTTATACTCAAATTATACAGCAGCTACACGGTTGGAGACTTCCTGAGCACTCACAAAGATAATACACTATACAGGGGAGGACAGAGATATGAATCAAATGAGGAGTAGATCTAAGTGGCAATTAATGCAGAGACTGAGCTCATTATATAGCGGCCGGTAGAGCTTGATTCAACTTGTAAGAAGGACGCGCAAATGAAGCCATAGGGGCCAAAGAGTTGACACTCCTGCTCTGAACAACAGAAAGAACGACTTACTCTACTATAAGGGGGGAGTGAGGTATAACACGCAAGCCTGGTCACTATGGAAGCCACGAGGCAAATCGTGATCAAACATGCAGCATACTGTATGTTAGAATTATACAAAGGATGATGAAATCATAGGCTATGTAACACCTCCCCACAAAGAAAAAGAAATTTACAAAGGAAATTTCTTATTACCCTAAACCAATCTGTCTAAAGTCTAGATAAGCAATCTGCAATAACATTTTCTTTCCCCTTGACATGTTGTATGTCTAATGAATACTCCTGAAGAAGTAGACTCCATCTTGTCAATCTCTGATTTTTATCTTTAAACTTACTAAGGAATTTCAGTGGGTTATGATCGGTATAAATGACTATGGGGTCAAAACCACAACACAAATAAAATGAAAAATGCTCTAAACCCAAAATCAAGGCCAAAAGCTCTTTCTCAATAGTTGAGTAGTTCTTTTGAGGTGGAGTGAACTTCTTACTGTAATAAGATACAGGATGTTCAATACCCTGATCATCCTCTTGCAGCAAAACAGCCCCAGCTCCTGTATCACTTGCATCAACAGCCATTTTAAAAAAGGCTTGGCAAAATTTGGAGTAGCGAGCACTGGCTGACTTAATAGGATAGCTTTAAGTTTGTTGAAAGAGGATTCACAGTTATCGGTCCAGACAAATTTAACTCCCTTTTTCAGTAGGTCTGTAAGTGGTGATACAAGAATTGAAAAGTTAAGAACAAATCTCCGGTAATAACCTACCATTCCCAAAAATCTTTGTAGCTCTTTCCTACTTTTAGGTCTGGGAAGATCACTTATAACCTGAACCTTAGCTCCTGGTGGTGCAACGTGTCCATCACCAATTACGTACCCAAGGTATTGAACTTTAGCTTGACCAAACTCACACTTTGATAAATTAGCCACAAGATTAGCCTGAACCAAACGCTCAAGAAATTTACTGACATGGCATAGCTGATCTTTCCAGTTGTCACTGAAGATTAATACATCATCAATATAAACAACACACCCTGCCAAACCCTTTGTTACAACATTCATGAGCTTCTGAAAAGTTGCTGGTGCATTCTTCATACCATATGGCATTGCAGAACATGCAAAAGTCTTTCCTAGTGTTACAAAACATGAGATCTCCCTAGCACGTTCAGTCATAGGTACTTGCCAGTATCCCTTTAACATATCAAACTTACTTATGTACCTAGCCTTTCCGATCTTGTCTATGCTATCTTCCACGCGAGGGAGAGGGTAAGTGTCTGTTTTGGTTATCTGATTAACACGTCTGTAGTCGATGCAATGCCGCTTTGACCCACCTGGCTTAGGGACTAGAGAGACAGGTGAACTCCACTCGCTCTGACAGGGCTCAATCATCTTGTGGTCCAACAGGTAGCCAAGCTCCTTCTGGATGAGAGGAACTTTCACTGGGTTCACACGGTAAGGAGGCAGTTTAATTGGCTTTGCATCTCCAACGTCGACATCATGCATCAACACAGTGGTTCTTCCTGGAGTGGCACGGAACACTTGCGGGTACTCCTGCAGTAATGCCGAAAACTCCTGCCTTTCCTCGGGAGCTAGATGAGAAAGCTTAGTCAGGAGATCATTCATGATATCAGGATTCTTTCCCAAACTATCACTCAGGCTCATACTGCATGGGAGAGCTTCACTTGCAGACTCGGGTGGAACAGTTACAGTATAGACTGGGTTATTTTCGTCCCACCTGTGATATAACTTTAGCATGTTGATGTGACAAAGTTGCTTGTTCTTTCTACGATCTGGTGTGGCGATGACATAGTTGACATCACTGAGTTTCTTCTCCACGAAATAAGGACCACTAAACTTGGCTTGAAGAGGTTGCCCATGCACTGGTAGCAGAATCAAAACCTGATCTCCTGGCTGAAAGTGGCGTAACCTGGACTTCTTATCATACCAAGTCTTCATCTTCTCCTGAGCAGCTCCTAAATTCTCTTTCGCCAGCTGTAAAGCAGTGGACAGCCGTTCTTTGAACTTCATCACATACTCCAGCAGGTTGACATCATCTTCCTCCGACAGCCAGCATTCCTTGACTAGCTTAAGGGGTCCTCTTACTTCATGGCCAAACAATAGTTCAAAGGGTGAGAAGCCCAGCGATTCATTTGGAGATTCTCTTGCGGCAAATACAACGAATGGAAGACCTTTATCCCAATCTTTCTGATGTTCCAAACGGTATTTCTTGAGCATCGATTTGAGTGTTTGATGATATCTCTCCAATGCTCCTAGGGTCTGGGGATGTTAAGCTGAAGACGTGATCTGGGTGATGCCCAACTCTTTCAGAGACTGCTTGAAAACATTTGACATGAAATTACTTCCCCGGTCTGACTGTACCTCCTTGGGCAGACCAAACTTGGTGAAGAACCCTAGC
The DNA here is from genome assembly GCF_032717465.1 of Coenobita brevimanus. Classification (NCBI taxonomy): domain Eukaryota; kingdom Metazoa; phylum Arthropoda; class Malacostraca; order Decapoda; family Coenobitidae; genus Coenobita; species Coenobita brevimanus. Next base: position 11,011,149 of record NC_137022.1, on the reverse strand, counting down.
ATTACCTTAACCACGTTCTTTGCTGAGATATTTCTAAGTGGAATGGCTTCAGGATAACGAGTAGCCATATCAATCAGGGTCAACACATAAGAAAATCCTGAAGAAGTCTTAGGAAGAGGGCCCACAATATCCACCAACACACGGGTGAAAGGCGCCTCAAAAGGAGGAATGGGAACTAGTGGTGCAACCTTTTCTGTCTGATTACACTTCCCCACAACTTGACAGGTGTGACAAAACTTGCAACACCAGGAAACATCTCTGAAGACACCTGGCCAGTAGAAGTGTTTCAAAATGCGTGCCACAGTCTTCCTCACTCCAAGGCGTCCTGCCAAACTGAAATCATGAGCCACTCTAATGGTATCCTGCCTACAAATACGAGGGGTGACAACTTGATGTACAACCTCCCATTCACAGTCGGCTGATGCAGTTGGGGGTCTCCACTTTCTCATAAGTACTCCTGACTTTATTATATAACAAGTAGAAGCACTAGCTGACTCTTCCTCACAGCAAGCAGAGTTAGCTAGACCTTTCAACTCAGGGTCAGCAACCTGCAACTCAACCAACTCTTGACGAGACAAATTATCAACACTACGGGGTACTGCTTCATCTGGTGAGTGGTCCAAATTAGCAAGAAAAGTGTCAGCTAGGATAACATCATCATCATCATTATCCTCTAAGTCACCAGTAACTTTAGACTTAGCCCTAGTGACAGCACATGCAGAGAACACATCAGGTATATCACAATCCTGGGTCGCAGTCACTGGTTCACTAGACAACTGAGGAGCTGGACACACTTGACTTCCACCAATATCATTTCCAAGTAAGAAAGTTACACCTGACATTGGGAGTGTGTCAACCAACCCAACCATAACGGAACCATTAACAAAACCGACTCTAAATTCACTCTGCACAGAGGGACAGAGAAGTAATTATTCCCTAAACCTTGTAAGATTACAGTTTCATCAGAGGAATTAACATTAGAGCCTAGAACACTGGTCAGTATAAGGGACTGGCAAGCACCTGTATCACGATATATTTTAACTGATTTCCTGTTATTACTGTCCAGAGGACTGACAAAACCATCAGACAGGAAATTAGCACATGAACTCTTGAGAGTGTCACCCACGTTACTGCTCAAAAGAGGAGCTTCATCATGAGAATTTAATTTACCCCACAAAGCAGGTTCAGTTAACTCGCTTAAAGAATTCTGGGAACTCTCAAGGGTGGACACTAGACCAATTGACTGAATATTTAAAGACTCCTTTTTGTTCACATCACGCTGTCTCCTGAAACATTTCTCCGTAGTATGACCAAGCTTACTACAATAAGTACATTTACTTTTCTGAAATCTAGAGGTGAAGCTGGTATTTACTTCCTGAGAAACATCATCTTTATTCTCTTTCCTGTTACCTGTACTCTGAGTAGAGGCAACGTACTTACTCTCAGCTTTCCCTTTTTCTCTAGAATATCTCTTGTGAGTGAGAACATATTCATCGGCTAAAACTGCAGCATCAGACAAATTATCTATTCTTCTCTCATCAAGATATAGGCTTGCATCTTTATAAATACACCTTTTGAAGTCCTCCAGCAATATCATCTGCTTAAATTTATCAAAATCAGTATTTACATTCTTAGTATTTAACCACTGCTCTAACAGATCTTCTTTGATTTTTGCATACTCAACATGGGATTGCTTATCTTGCTTATAAATTGTCCTAAATTTTACTCTATAGGCTTCAGGAAGAAGCTCATAGGCCTTAAGAATCAAGCTCTTAACTACATCATAATTATCAGATTGATCCTGAGGCAAAGATGCTTAAGTTACTTGAGCTTTACCGGTAAGAACAGTCTGAAGGAGTACTGGCCAATACTTTTTGGGCCAATTAAAACCTGTAGCTACTCTCTCAAACAACTGAAAATACTTTGTTAAATCAGATTCATTAAAAGGAGGGACAAGTTTAACATTTTTAGCCACATCAAAATCATCAGAGCTAGATGATCCAGTTCCACCTTGTTTCATGCGATACTCATGGTCTGCCTGAATCCTAGCAAGTTCAATTTGTGCCTCCTGAATACGAGCCTGAGACTCAGCCTGTGCCTGTGCCTCCTGAATACGAGCCTGATACTCAGTCTCCTTAGCACGAGCCTGAAACTCAGCCTCCTTAGCACGAGCCTCCTGCAGGGCTAGCTGTAACTTAGCTATTTCAATCTGCGTTTGCTCATCTGGAGGAGTTACATTAAACAAGCTTTTATTAATCATGACAACAATTTGATCTTTATAATGATGAGAGCGAACAGCAATTCCCAATTGTTGAGCAACAGGCTTAAGTTCATTCTTTGTTCTGTTTTCTACATCACACACTGTTTGCACATGTGACAAAAAATCTTTGGCTTCATCAAGAGTAGTAATAGTAGACATCATGAATAAATCATAGTCACAAAATATCAAACAATATCCTTATGATAATATCCTGAATATCCTGATAAGAGGTCGCCAAATTTATGTTACGGAACAGAGAGAGATAATGAACACTTCAAGTGAGAAAACTAAAATCACTACTGTCCCGCAAAGTTCCAGGTTCAAAACAAAAGAGTTAGGTAAAATTACAAGTTAAAGTTTAATGCTCAAACTAACAACTAAACATTCAGGACTCATAAGGATAATGTAATGGCAAAGACAGGTTAAATATATGGTTAACTGCAATAGCCTCTATTAACATGAAATTAGCAAGAGTAAATTTATCTAAGTCAGCCCTGATAAAATGAGAAAACCGGATAATGCTCAGTTAATGCAAGACATATTATTACAGATACAAAATATTATTAATATTGGCTGACATCAAAAACTCCACGCGAATCACAAAAGCATACCAGGCCTACGAATTAACACCTTTGGCCATACAGTTCAAGAAAAATGGTAACAACACTTATACTCAAATTATACAGCAGCTAGACGGTTGGAGACTTCCTGAGCACTCACAAAGATAATATACTATACAGGGGAGGACAGAGATGTGAACCAAATGAGGAGTAGATCTAAGTGGCAATTAATTTTTTTTTTTTTTTTTTGTTGCCTATCGACCATTGAGGCCGGAGCCTCTGGTCATTAAGGCAATTATATATATATGTATATATATTGACACATATATACATATATATACAAACATATATATATATATATATATATATATATATATATATTTTTATATATATATATATATATATATAGATATATACATACACACATCCATGCATATGAACATACATACTTTCATGCACACGTAAATATATATATATTAATTTTTATTTTATTATTTTTTTGTAGTTTTATTTTTATTATTTTTATTTATTTTATATTTTTAACCTTATATTACTTATAAACAAAAATACCCAATTTAAAGACCCGAAAACTAACCACCTAACAGACAAATCGCTAACCTACACTAAATCCTAAGAGACAAATAACTAGGCCTACACTAATATTCAAAAAGCCTCGACCAAGAGAACACCATCGACTGCAGATATGTAATGCCTTTCTACATTACATACCTGCACTCATCACCTAGTGACTGTCAGTCGAGGCACAACCTAATATAGGGGCCATCATTATATGAAAGGGAACCAGACGAGTCAGGAACCTTTCCATATACGTCAGCTGTCGTCCCTAATTAGAATAACTTAAGCGAGATAGTATAATGTATGTACATAATTTGTACAAAAAGTGAAGAACCTCGCCCAGCAGACCACCATCGAATGCAAGTGCCCAATACCTTCCTATATTGCACACTTGCACTCATCAGCTGGTGATTGTCAGGCGAGGAACTTCGCTTAATGTAGGGGACATCTATATTAGAAATAGATCAGTGGGAGGAGGAACTATTTAAAATATGTCAACTGTCAACCCTAATTAATATTACAATATATATATATATTTACTGTTCATAAAAACCATAACCACACAGTAAAAAAGTCACATCACTCTGATTAGTCCGGTCTCTCTCAAGAAAGCCATCAATTTATCAGTCATAACAATGTCCCCATCACCCAGGATGGTGGAAAGGGTGAAGGGGACGTCTACTGCGCCACAGTAATTTATAAGTGAAGCACGTTCACGAATAAATCGCCGACAGCGCAGGATGATATGACTGATAGATAACACCGCATTACAGATGTCACAGTGCGGTGGGAAGCGTCTTTCCATATATGGTTTTATGTGGGTTAAAATGGTGGCATTAAGCCGTAACCGTGCCAACACTTTTTCTTCTAGGCGACTGGGACGGTTGGCAGTGTCCCAGTCGCCCAGGTACGGCTTACAAGTTGGAATATTTAGTCTGGTCCACTGACCTTGCCACAGAAGATTTATTGATTTCTTTCCGAGAGATAGACTCGACCGTAGATCACGAGGAACGTCCCAAGTCTCCTCGAGCTCTACAGCCGACTTTGCAAGTAAGTCAGCCTGCTCATTGCCGTAGATACGACAATGACCAGGCACCCAGATCAGCGTGAATGACTTGTTGCATGAATGCAACTTATTAACGATGCGGCCCTAGATCTCATGAGAGTCCATAGTGCAAGATGCAATTGCCTGAAGGGCTGATTTTGAATCTGAAAATATGACAAATGAGTCATGCCTAGAATTGAGAGCATAGTCTATGGCTTTGTCAATAGCAAAAAGTTCTGAAGTAAACACAGATGTATGAGTCGGCAACCGATACCTGAGGGCACATTCAGTCGACCACACACTTGCACCCACACATTCACTTGACTTGGAGCCGTCGGTGTACAATTGATGGGACCCCAAGTGACGAACAATGATGTTACGAAACAAGTGGTGGACCTCCGCCTCCGGCGCCTTGGCCTTTGGTGCTGGGAGCCATGTAACATCGACTGTAAAGCCGGGTGGCTCCCAAGGCGCTATATTTTTAAGCACCAACTTGTCACAGTCACTGAGGTCCACATCAAACTCCTGAGTCAGTAAGTGGAGGCGAGCGGCAAGTGGCCGACGCACCCCCTGCAGAAGGTGGTGGTATTGACGCAGGGGGGTACAGGCCACATTGCCGATATTACTTTTCCTTAATGTCCTTACGCCGTAGGACAAGGCCAGGTGGTCACGGCGAATACGGAGGGGAGGCACATTCGCCTCCACTTCCATACGAGCCACACGGGTACACCGGACAGCTCCAAGACACATTTGCAAGCATTTATTCTGCAACATCCAAACCTTTCAGCATGGCATCAGATGCCTAGCCATACACCTGTGCGCCATAGTCTAGCTTCAATCGAATAAGGGACTTATACACCATTAATAAAGATTTTCTGTCGGCACCCCATGTAGTACCCGCTAGGTACTTGAGGACATTTAACGGTTTATCACAACGAGCAAGCAAAGTATTAACGTGAAGTTTAAAATTCATTCGACGATCAAAATGTATTCCTAAAAATTTTACAGAATTTTGAAAAGGTACCGCCTGATTATCCAAAGTTAAGCACAAATTAGGTACATTACGATTAGTGAAGACTATAGCGGCACACTTACGGACGGAAACTTAAATCCCCACTGCAAGGCCCATTGGTGGACGGAGTCAAGGGCTGCTTTAATCCGCCCAGCCGAAAATTGTGCATTATGGGAAGAGTGCCATATTGCACAATCGTCAGCGTAGAGCGGGTATTTAAGGTTCCTCGGGATGGGAGCTGATGACAGAATATCATTGATCATAATACTAAATAAAGTAGGACTAAGCACACGTCCCTGCGGCACCGCATTTTCCTGGATAAATATATCCGATGTTACGTTATGGGGCAATTTGACAGAGAAAGTCCTGTCCCTTAAGAAATTTGAAATAAAAATAGGCAAATTTCCTCTTAAACCATAAGCATAGAGCTTCATTAGTATACCGTGTCGCCAGGTCATGTCATAGGCTTTATGGATGTCCAAGAACACCCCTATCATGAATTCTTTATTGGCAAATGCCTCTGCAATACAATGCTCCAAATTCATTAAATGATCTAGTGAACTCCTGTATTTACAGAAGCCACATTGTTGATCATTTAACAAATTCTTCGACTCTAAAACAAAAAGAAGCCTATTGTTAACCATACGTTCCATGACCTTACATAGACAAGAAGTCAACACAATAGGACGAAATGAAGTGGGATTCATAAGACTACCAGCCTCTTTGGGTATCGGTATGACGTGCGCAAAGTGCCATGAGTTTGGGAACGTTCGAGACGCCCAAATCTCATTGTACAATGCTAACATCTTAATCAGGTTGTCCTGATTAAGATGCTGGATCATACCGTACGTGATGGTGTCTGGTCCAGGGCTGGTGTCTTTACAGGATTTAAAGGCAAGGAGCAGTTCATCTATCGTAAACTCTTGGTTGTACAGGGAGTCTACGTCTTCTGTGGCAAAGTCTAATATCTGTAGCTCAGCCATGCGTTTATGATGTTGAAAACGCGGATCATAATTGGCTGAGTTACTTACATGAGAAAAACTCCTGGCGAGGATGTTAGCAATGTCCACGGGCTCGTCATAGACATTTTTATTAACCTGAAGGGTGGTGATTGGAAAATATGGGCCTTTATTATTTAATATTCTTATAGTGGACCAGACTTTACGTAATGGTGTTGTACGAGTCACCGTGGACACAAAGGACCGCCAGGAGTCACGTTTGGCCCTTCTTATTATTCTCCTTGCCTCAGCCCGTGCCTGTTTGTATGCAATAAAGTTTTCCTCAGTGGGCTGACTATCAAAAATCCTGTATCTCCTATTGCGTTTTCTTAATGCTTGTCGGCAATCCGGCGTCCACCAATGTGCTCTATGCTTCACATGAACTGTAGAAGTCTTGGGAATAGCAGCCTCAGCTGCATGTAATATGGATTGGGTTATATTTTCGACCTTAACATCTATGGTCTCCCCAGATATATCTAAATTGGCGATCCTTGAGAAGGATCCCCAGTCTGCTTTCTTATAGTTAAATTTTGGAGGTGGAGGGTCCGAAATGATGTCGCGTGTATAAGAAAGACAGATGGGTAAATGATCATTTCCCAAGGAGTCGTCGTAAGGGTCCCATGAGAGATCTTGATGTATACCAGGAGAGGCCAAAGATAAGTCAATGGCCGAAAAGTTACCAGTACGATCATCTACACAAGTCGCTCTACCATCGTTCAGAAGACAGAGGTTGGACTGTAGTATTAGGTCGGTTACTTGCTCCCCACGACCATCAATCCTCAAGCTACCCCATTGATAGTGATGGGCGTTAAAATCGCCCAACACTAACTTATTCCCAGGGAGATGTTTAACTAGTGAATTTAAAGCATCACTATCAATGGGGCCATATGGAGGACAGTACAGAGAGCAAATAGACAGATACGTGTTATTAAATTTTACTCTGTACGCAACCGCTTCCAGAGTAGAATTTAGAATCACTTCCGTTTGTGGGTGTGATTTGTGTGTGTATATGGCTACTCCGTAACCTTCATATCTTCTATACGAGTGGTAGTGTTTTAACTGTGGAGGATCAGGGTGATCCTCCAGGCGCGTCTCCTGTAAACAAACAACATCTGGCCTGTGTATAGAAAGCAAGATTGCTATATTGTGTAACTTATTCTCAATTCCTCTACAATTCCACTGTAGTATAGTGAATGCAGCGGTTTAAGATTTACGAGGGGGGCCAGTGTGTTTAGTTTTTTTATGCCCCCTGCGACCAGGCGAGTGGCTACCGGGGGACCTTTCCCGGTGCTTGCTGACGGAAACCTCCATATTATCGGCAATAACAAGGCTCCCAGATTCCACCGAGGAAGAGCTATTCTTCCTCTCCCTCGCTGGGCTAGGAGCAGGGAGGACATGAGGACGTGGCTTTGAAAGGGTGGTGAAGTTATGTTTTACAGTCTTGTCAGGCTTCGATTTAGGCTTGACTGACTGAGAAGCAGCAGCAGCAGCCTGTGAGTATGATGAAGCTTTAGGGAGGTCAGTTAGAGAGTTGGATCGTACAGGAGGTTTAGAGGTGGAGGTGGAGGTAGAGTGAGTGACTTGATTAACAAGCACGAGATCAGTCTGCGTCTCCACAGTGCACATCACAGGGCGGGACATCACTGCCGAAGCATAGGACCTATTCGGTGTGGGAGTTGCATGGCATGCAACTCCTTCACCTTTTTCCTTGCTTCGTAGAAAAAGATGCCCTCAGTCGCCTTCACCGCAGAGACCTCTTTCTCCTCCTTCCACTTGGGACAATCCCTAGAGGAAGTGAAGTGAGCACCCTTGCAGTGAAAGCAGCTGACACCCTCTGATGTGCAATGGTCAGCATCATGATCTTGCGTTGTGCACTTGCCACAGACTGATTGAGTAGCCCGACAAGACTTTTCATGGTGTCCATATAACTGACATCGTAAACAACGAAGTGGGTTAGGGATGTATGTCCTTACGTTAACAATTTCATACCCCACTTTGATATGGGTTGGGAGAGTCACTTTACCGAAAGTCAATATAACCGTTGCCGTTTTCGTCCTCCTGCCCTCGGAAAATCTCGTGATGAAACGGGCTTCAATTACATCTTCATGAGCAACTTCACGTATGATGTCGTCTTCTTCCATGACCATGAGGTCCCTGCAAGTGATGACTCCCTTGCAGGAATTCATGGAGTGAGGGATCGTCGGCACAACATCATAGCAATGGAATTTGCTCATCTTCATCAAATCCTTAACCTGGGACGAGTTTGCAGTCTTTACTAGGAGATCTCCGCTTGCAAGTTTTTTGACCTGTTCTACCTCTCCTGCACACCCATCAATCACCTTGATAATGAATGGATTGAGGCTGGACAGGGGAGTAGAACCAACCGCGTGCAGCAAAACAAAACTCGCATTTTTTACATCAATGTCCAGCAGAGGGCTTGTCCGGGGCCGTTCAGTCTGTGGGTAGTCCGTCCGTGAGACAGTCGGGAGTCGGTCAGGACTACCTCCCCCCCTGAAGGGGGGGGAGGCAGCAGTGGCGTCCGCCATAGTAACCACTTCCCCCTAAAGGGGGAAGTGGGAAGAAAGAGAAAAAACAAACAAGGGACAAAAAAACCAGGACAACACACCTATGGCTAAGATTGCCCTCTCAAACCACTCCAGGGAGGCCTGACCATGTTGCTTCACACCCCAGAGCGATCAGTGGGGGGGACCCTCCGTGGGCGAGTAAGCAAAGGTAATCTTAGTAAATAGATATAGACACTTACTATATCTCTAGCAAGGGTAGGGAGGAAAATTAGTACTAGCTAATCCTAAGAGTCACCAGAAGGGTGAAAAAAAAAAGCTAATGCCGGTGAGGCAGCCCTGAAAACTAGAGGAGAGCCAGAAACACACGTCCGTCCTCTCCGCAACCATCCATCAAAGTCCTCAATTAATGCAGAGACTGAGCTCATTATATAGCGGCCGGCAGAGCTTGATTCAACTTGTAAGAAGGACGTGCAAATGAAGCCATAGGGGCCAAAGAGTTGACACTCCTGCTCTGAACAACAGAAAGAACGACTTACTCTACTATAAGGGGGGAGTGAGGTAGAACGCGCAAGCTGGTCACTATGGAAGCCACGAGGCGAATCGTGATCAAACATGCAGCATACTGTACATTAGAATTATACAAAGGATGATGAAATCATAGGTTATTAAATTCAATTAAAATGCATTTCTCCTGCTATCTGGCTCTTGAGATACATTTTATGTTTTTGTCGCTACGTTAAGAGGTATGCAACTTATGACTGATGGATAGTGGTTATCCATCAGTCATAGGATGATGGTGATGATGATGATGATGATGATGATAGTTCCATTCTATAAACCCTAAGTGTACAGTACACTTCCGAACAACTATTTTACTTGCCAGTTAATACACTAACATCAGAGCATAGTGTGGGTCAAAACATTCCTCCCTTGGTCAACACTCACTTACACAAGGACATATATTAAAAAAATAATAATAATAAATGAATAAATAAAAATAAAATAAAAACCTATCAAGCAAATGCGGCGAGGCATTTGTTGATATGAAACGCACTTCATATTCTCTCTGAAGTACTGCAGGCGAGGTACGAGTATATGAATGAAATTTTGTTGACCGTGCACGGAAAAAAAAAAGTAAAAAATATTAAAGGACATTCGAATAACACTGAGGGCAACATATGTGTCAATCACCATAAACCGGAGGCAGTGCAATAGCCGGGGACGCAAAATAATAAAAATAATAACAATGCGTGTGTGTGTGTGCGCGTGTGTGTGTGTGTGTGTGTGTTGTAAGTCAGAAGTGAGTGGGTTGTGAGCATCATCATAAACACAATCATACTAAACAAGCCTTCTTCTTCTGTCCATGGCGGCAGCGTTACATGTCACTGCTGGACTCTGACACAATTTCATCACTCCCTTGATTACCTGTAGTGACTGAAAGTGGGTCTGAGAGAGGGAATCATTGTTAATGAGTGGTTGTGAGTGAGAATGAATGACCAAATCACATGTAAGCAGACAAATATAAGCCAGTTTCAACAATATTTTGCCCGTCTTTCTGCCATTTTACTGCCCCGGAATTGTGCTTGCTCTGCTTGCAATTGCACCATTTGGAGTATTATAAAATGTGTGCTTACGTTATTAAGAGCATTGTGTACCAGAAAGTCACACTCTAAGCAACAAATTTACCTACATTACTACCTGCATTATATTTGAAAGTGAGGTTACTAGAGGGCAACACTGCGTTATAACTATTTTATCTCCTCTCCTCTCCCAAGTTCAAAGTTCGCATTGTTTTCCTTCATTATTAGTCACACCGAATTTATTGGAGAAAAGGGCTGAGCAATGGAAGAAAAGCATTCGGGAGCCGAATGAAAAATCGCCTGCCAGAATATGCCGTTGCCCAAGTCCAAGATGTAGGCCATATTTTGATACCCTGAAAGTTTCATGTTGAAAGCTCAAGTCGTTCATGAGATAAAATGGTGCTAAAAGCCATTTTGGCGACCTTGACCTTGACCCCGGGTGCCCATTATCGAACTCGGCTAAGATTTTGGCCATATCTTGATACCCTGAAGGTTTCATGTTGATAGCTCAAGCCGTTCATGATATATAATGGGAACACACACACACACACACACACACACACACACACACACACACACACACACACACACACACACAGGCAAAAACATTATCGTTCCACCTTCTAAAGGCGGGCAATAAAAACCATTTCATCTCCCCGTTTCGCCTTCCTTCGAGTCACATAGTATTTCAGTAATAATACAAAAGCAAAACACAAGCAGGAAACCACAGTCTGAACATGGCCTCCCTCCCTCCCTCTGCCAGTACACAAAGGCCACCACTCCTTCACATTTATTCCTCATACTGATGCCCTTGACCACCAGAGAACTGCAGGCTGCAACTGCAATAGCAGATCAGACTGGTGTTGTGGTAGCTTCCTGGGCAGGGTTAAGGCTGGGTACAAAGGAGTACAAAGGAATCCAAACAGCAACAGACTAGTCGGCCCTTTCGAGGCCGTCGAAAGGTACGTAGCAAGTGGGGAACAGTAATCATTTTACAATAATTTGGCTAAAAAAACTTGGCTCTCCATCTTCAAAGCTGGGTTTTAGCAAGAGGTGAAAACTAGAAAATAATATAAGTCACGAAGAATTGATATGGGATAATGTGTAAGTTAGTGATTGTATGTTGCTTAGTTGCCATGATCAGACGCTACAACAATGTCATCAAATGGCACTGGCCGGCTGCTTTCTGGTCAAATCTACAGAGAAGATGTTTTATGAATATGCAGTGTAGTCATGACATAGGAAACAAACAAAGGAACCTCTTACCTTTACCCTGAAACATTGTATGAGACACAGAGATCAACTTGACTTCGTGAGTGTAACACTATTCTTCTCCTAGTAAAGCATGTAGTAGTAACACGAAGTCTATTAGAAGATCCCAAAATCCTGATCGAATATCTACAGGCCTGCATCATACAGTTTTATTGGTCCATAGATATACCATCAGGATTCCAGGTTATTCTTAAAGACTCCGAATTACTACTGCATACTTTATTGGAAGAGTTGTGGTACATCCCCGAAGTCTAGTTGATTGCTGTCTCTCATACAATCTTTCAGGCTAAATGTAAAAGAGCTTCTTTTGTGTGTTTGGTCCAGTGTTATAGCTACACTGTGTACATATACAAGTAAACCTGTCTCAGCAGATTTAGTAAGGAGGCAGTCAGCCACTGCCAATTCATGATTATTCTAGCACCGACTTAGTCTAGACAAATAAGATATAAACATTCGCTCACTTACATTTGTCTCCTCTCAAGGAAATAAAATGTGTCTTGATAAGTTATGGATGTAGAGATTAAGAGCAGATAATATAAATAGTAAAACATCACTGATATTTTAAGTGAGTATTAAGAAAATTATATAACAGTATAGTCAACTAATTAAAAGAACATACTAGTTAACAAGAACATTAAACAAAATTAATGTACACACAGAAAAGAATGACAAAATACTGATATATGTTACAGTGATGAATAAGAAAAAAAATGTTTTAATATAACAGCTACTTATACAGCAATCGCAATGGTATTGCCAGGAAATATGGTCTCGTAATAACTAGATAATGTTCACAAGATTACATGGGTCTCGACACGAGTTCACGCAAAGCAACATTGTATAGCAGAGGTGGAGTGGGCCGTGGCTTACCCATTCCATCAGAGTTCCATTCACATTTCTCCAATTTTGTGCAACAGGTTGTAATTTCTCGTCACTTACACATATAACAATTTTCACACTTTTCTTCCATGTTGTAACCTAATTTCATGGAGTCATCTTTATGACTATGTGTCAAGGAACTTTTTAGAATTGGTAAAAACCCACCAAATTGGAAGACGATGAGAAACAAAAGTCTAAAAGTATGGTATATTTACAATATGTACATAGACATTTAAATAACAAGGTGACCTGGATCACTAACAACTGGCAAACAACCAGCGTAATTTATCACTGAGCTGCTGCAGATTTTTCCAGCACATTGATCAGACAGCATTAAGCAGAAACATTTTAAAATTTATTATGGAAAGGCCCCAGCTGTTGAAGGAGGTGGGCCCATCCGAAATAGTACATGGATGGAGGAGGAACACCTCTAGGAGAACAACCTCTCAACGGTCCAAGTACAACATACTAGTCAACAAAAAGGGCTGCCTGGAAAAAGACTCCTCCTCCACCCGGCCCTCGGTGGAAGTCAGGTCCCCTAGTGAACTGGTTGATGTCGGCTCAAGTGACTCTCAGCTACCTCAACCCAACCTAAGTTACCTCTGATTTTGGTTCAGAGGTCTCAAAACAAAGGAAACAAAGTCAACCCAGACCAGAAACTGCTATACAGAATGGTGAAGCTCACTGAACCGAAACAGGGGGTCGAAGCAGCTCAAGGGTAGCACTGACTCTACCGAACACCAACTGAAATAAAGCACAACCAGACAAACATAAGTTATCAAATATACACATGGAAAAAAAATTAATTTCTGTATAAAAAGGGCTTAAACTGTTTCATTTATACCACAATAAATACATAAATATATGTATGCCTTTACACTATGAATAAAAAAAAAATCTTACTCTGGTGAATGCAGAAAGAGAATATACGTATAAAATTAGAGCTATAAAATAACCGAGTGATCAAGGAAGTCAGATATCTGGACTATTGCATTCTCACAAGGAGCAGCTGTGATGAAGATATTACTAAAACACGGAACGAATACGAAGGGTTTGGACAGCTGACGAACACGAATGTAAGAGATCTGACGGGAGAAAAGCCACAGGCATATGGTCGTGAGATAGGAGAAAGAATTCAGAGTATACAGATGCAGTATAAAGAGAGTCATTGTAAAGTAGACGAATGGGAATTATTTAGAAGTGATCATGGATGACTGAAGAATGAGCAGGAATATCGACCATAGTAGTCGTGGAAAGGAAGCTAGCTTCCAGGACAGTATAGTGGAATTCTAGAGTTGAGAAGAAAAAACAGAATTATGATTAACGAGAAGATCTGACATTGGGAGAAGGTCTATGGCAGCGTTTCTTAACCTTTTCCGACCTCAGCACCCCCCTTGTAATAAGGTCTTAGTCTAGCACCCCTCTACACATGGTTACTGGGACTGCGGTTGCTACACTACTGCAGGGTTAAAGTAAAGTGAAGTGCTGCCTAACAGTTTATTTTATACTGTCTCAAAAAAAAAAAAAAAAAAAATCAAGGATGCCACTACTAAGGAAATCCAGTAAGAAAAAATATAATGCAGCATTTTCCAGGACCCCCTCGGGGTGCTAGCACCCCAGGTTAAGAAACGGTGGACTATGGAAACATGATACACGGGAACTGCTAAATTCTCTACTTCGACATAAATTATTGGAAGGTGATATACAGTTTTTCCGTAATAATATTCATCTTATCATTTCACTAAGACATTCACAACTTTGTACAGTTGCACATGGCACCTATTTCATTATATGTATGTAGCAATACTACCAGGTAAGAAACATGGCGTCCTCCGCTAACATTCCTCCCCCCCCCCCCAGGACTTTTACCAGTTGCCCCTTGGTTGGAGGACCCCATCCCTGACTCAATCACCCGGAGACAATTAAGAACAGTTGGTGCCAGCACGGCTGTCTGCTCTCTCCTCTGTATCTTACTTATACACTCCGAATTAATGTTCATATTATGTAAGTGGCCCTGACAGGTGGAGATAAAGACAAAAGCTACAGTAGGGCGAGTTGCTGTGCGAAGCTTTTGTCTATACTCATTAACAGGTAGAGAAGAAATCGATGAAGGAGTAGCAAGGGCAGAAGGAGGAGGAAGGGGAGAAGGAGGAAGATAAGTTTTAGAAGGTGCATTATTAAATTTGATTTTCCTCCCACCTGAAGCACCTCGGGGTTCCTTTAAAATCGTTTGCTTGAATCTAGTTACTGTAGAATGAAAACAAGTCTTCAGTCTCAACTTTGTTACCATTATGAGATATCACGCGGTATGGGCATGTAAATGTTTTAATATAATTTAGAACTACCTGTATATGAAAGTGCAAATACTAAGTTCCCATCGTTCATGCTGGTAGGCGATGCAGTCTTACACTGGTGATGTATTATATCCTCTTTGGGTAGGGCTAGATTGGCCTTTATATACTGGCGTATTTCCTGGAAGTCTGTCAGTTTCACTTTTACATAATAATCCAAGTTATAAAGTGGACCAGGTTTCAATACTATCACTGAATAGGGCAAAATTTTAACGAATGCATATAAGACAAAGAATGGAGTTTCGCCAAGGTATTTATTCATGGAACTGTTGATTGAGACGGCAACTTGGGGAAACCACTCACCTCAACAGGTGCTTTGAGAACCTACATATCTCACGCACTCTAGGACCTTACGATTTTGCATTTCGACAAGGGCACTGGAAGCCGGATGGATGGGTTTCACATTACATTTATTGACCTTATAAGGATTACAAATCTCAACAACAAGACGACCGTTGAACTCTGAGCCATTATCGATAGTAACAGTGGATAGCCTAGTGAGTGAAAAATAACATTATCAATGAAGGCACGTGCAACACTCTAAGCAGTCTTGTCTTGGAGAGCTACAAGAACTGAGAGTCGCGATAAATAATCAACTGCCAGAAACAAATACTCTTCGCCAGACTCTGTAAGAGAGAATATAATGAGGTCATTAGAAACAGCTTCCAATTGACGTTATGGAACTAGATGTTATGTAAATGGAGCAGGTAATCCGGTTGACTCTTTACGGTGATTACAGGGAACACAGGAATCACAGAGAACATTGATGTCCTTACACACAGCAAGACAATAAAATGAAAGACGTGCTTGTCTCAAGCACCGATCTTTTCCTGGATGAGATGCATGAGGTGTGTTACTGATGGTGTGGAATGCCGCAGGTATTAAAACAGTGGGAACAACAAGTTCACGTATTTCTCTATTTGGTACTATTGCGGCCAGGAGTTCTTAGCCACCTTCGTCCAGCCAACCCGTGTATGTGGCAGGGTCGCATTCACGAGCACAGAAGTTGCCTTCGATGCATTTCTGTCGAGAAATATCCCTTCAGCTTCGGGCTTGTACTAATAGATAAAGCAATAGTAATATTTACTTTGAAGGTTTTATTCTGATAACACGAACATATCACATTTATTATTTAGTAACTATATTTTCTCATACAATACCAAGCAAGTAACTTAAATATGTATCATTGATTTCACTCTACGACATCCTGTACTGTAGATTTGAATCAGCCAACACAAAAAGTGAACAAGTTCGAAACATTCATTTGTTACCGAGAGAGAGAGAGAGAGAGAGAGAGAGAGAGAGAGAGAGAGAGAGAGAGAGAGAGAGAGAGGAGGTATGGTGGGCGCCTGTGAATTTTGGAATAATGAGGTGGAGGCAGACTGGCGCAGGGAAATGCAAGGGATGAGAAACCCTGGATTCCTGTGATCCATTGAAAACAGGCCACAGTGTGCATATTTCTTCCATCAGTCACTAGAACTTGCTTTGTGATAAAGTTATTTTTTTGTCTTTTTTTTTTTTAGGATTGCTTTCTTTGGAATAATGAATTGGGAGATAAATGTTGTTAGTTTAACCAAAAGCTGTGCTTAAGCAAGTAATTTGCCTCTCTGTCCAGAGAGAGATATCCATTTAATGAGAGAAATACTCATGAGTTTGCCAGAAATCTCCGGGTGCCAATCACCAGAGGAAAAAAATGCGAACGTAAGGCATTTAATACAAGTTACGCGACCTGACAAATTTTTTTACAAAATCAACTAGCGTTACCCAGAAAAAAAAAAAAATCTTTCAATTTGTCCAACGAGACATTATCCTGGGATAAATAAACTCCTTCGTCATAAATTCCCTGATTAGCTCGAGCACGTTATTTACTCGTATCGCATAAAATCATACGTATGTAGCCGGAATGAAGCCTCTTATCTATGACCTGGCAAACCCCCTGTAAAGAGTACCCCCTACTATTTTCTACCAACAGACTGAGTTCAACGGTAAGACTCATCTTTAGTATAAGGAAATCCACACCGTCTGTGTGTGTGTGTGTGTGTGTGTGTGTGTGTGTGTGTGTGTGTGTGTGTGTGTGTGTGTGTGTTGAATTGCGAGTCATCTGACTTGTGGAGCATGGTATGCGAGTTGTTAGGTTGGTGACTGGGTGGGTGGATTGGTTAGTGAAGGCTGGTGGTTTCACAGGCGGATTAGGTGAAGTGGGTGGGTGAGAGGGAGGGAAAGGGTTGTTGGGCTGGTTAAGTGGGGTGGAGTGGGGTTCGTGCATTGTTTAAGTGAGGTGGGTGGTGGGGCTACTTGTAGGACAAGGCAAGCGACGGGTTTGTGTCTTCCTGCTTTTGAGACATACTGTACTGAGTCAGGTTGTGGGTATGTGCGTTGATGGGAGGGTGTGTAGGTGGATGGACGGATTGTGGGAAAACAGGTCTCTGGGATTAGGTGATCTGAGTTAATGTCCGAGTTGGGAATAGATCAGTGTGCGGAAAATCGGTCTACAGGGGATATTATTCAGGAATTATGCTGAAGTAGGTATATATATCCAGTGGGTTACAACAGGTCCATAGTGCAGTGCGTCTGTTGGTTAAGAGGTCTGTTTCAACTGCATGCATCAGTGGGTGATATAACCATGTCGAATAACAGGTTTATGGGGAAAATAGGTTCATTGTGAAAAATATGTCCATGAGTATACGTCCATGTAGGAAACCTGTATCCATGGAGAGATTCAAGGTCGACGAAAAAATTGGTCCGTGGGGAGAAAATACATCAATGAGGAAAATTAGGTC
The DNA here is from genome assembly GCF_032717465.1 of Coenobita brevimanus. Taxonomy (NCBI): domain Eukaryota; kingdom Metazoa; phylum Arthropoda; class Malacostraca; order Decapoda; family Coenobitidae; genus Coenobita; species Coenobita brevimanus. The sequence goes on along the minus strand of NC_137022.1, from coordinate 10,993,311 downwards.
AATGGAAAATGGGTTACGTAGAAAAGTAGGCGTCTTTGAGAAAAAAAAAAAAAAGTCATTAAGGAAAATAGGTCCATGAGGGATTGTGCTCCGAGTGTGAAAATGTCCATTGATAAAGATATTCATGGGGTGAATATAGGTCCATAGGGGCATACACGTATTGTAAACAAACATGGAAATATTTAAAGTAAATGGGACCTAAAGTATCCAACTTTTAAAAGCGACCGTTGTCTGGAATTAGGCTTACCACTGCACACCTTCGACCAAACAACCATTAGCCAGACCCTATTACCACTTCGTCATCCAGTTATATTTCATAATTTACCTTCATTTAGTCATTTAGGCATAGAAAGCCAACCGAAACGAAAGGAAAAATCCCTGTTTAACTGTGTCGAGTACCTCATTTCTCCACCTCATTCCTTTAAAATCCACAGGCACCCACTTCTCTCTCTCTCTCTCTCTCTCTCTCTCTCTCTCTCTCTCTCTCTCTCTCTCTCTCTCTCTCTCCTGTTAACAAATGAATGTTTCGAACTGGTTCACTGTGTGTTCGCTGGTTCAAACCTACAGGAAGTCGTGGAGTGAAACAAATATACATATTTGTCGCTTGGCTCTAAACGAGAAACAAGTTATTAAATAATTAGTATGATATATTCGTGTTATCAGAATAAAACCTTCAAAGTAAATATTACTATTGCTTTATCCATTAGTACAAGCCCAAAGCTAAAGGGATATTTTTTCGACAGAAATGCATCGAAGGCAACTTCTGTGCTCGTGAATGCGACGCTGCCACATACACGGGTTGGCTGGACGAGGGTGGCTAAGAACTCCTGGCCGCAATATTACATCCCTACCGGCAAGGGATAGTCTTCCCACAAGATATCATTGTGTAACATGAGATTATCTACTGACACTGACATAGTAGGTCTAAGCGTCTCCAGACTCTTGGAAGGAAATTTCCTTCGTGCATAAGAGGGTCTGTGCACTGGCAATTATAAACAACATCTGAGATTAGAGTCGTGTAAGGAACTTCACTTGGTTGATATGGTGGGACTGGCTCGGGTTACATGACGTGAAAGATCTTCTGAAAATTCTTCTGATTTACCAGGCACGGATTCGAAGTTTGGGTTGAAGTCTAGGGTAATAAGTGACCATTGTGCTAGACTTCTGGCAGGATTTCTTCACTTCAATAAATCACAAAGTGGGAGATGATCTCTTTGGATATGCAATATACGTATATCCTTAAATTTCGTATCTGAAATGTTTTAGAGACCAAACAACTGCTAAAACTTCCCAGTCAGTAACACGTTAGCTACGTTCACCGGTATTAATTGCACAACTGGCATACGCTATTACGTGTTTACTCTTTGCATGATCAATTTTTGTCAATATTGCTCCTAGTCCTACCCCAGTTGCGTCGTGCAAAGAAAAAAAGGTTTCTTACAAGCAGAAAATGCCAGGGCTGTGGCACTAATAAGCTTTTTTCTTCAGCGCTTAAAAGGCATGAGACTGGTCATTATTCCAAACAGAAGGTTCATTTTTCTTAAGTAATTTAGTTAAACGGGCTGCGATTTGTGGATAACCTTGAAGATATCGCTGATAGTAGCCACTCAATCCAAGAAAATTCCTTACATTATCAGTACCGGTAAATTCTGCGAATTTAGAAACTGCCTTAACTTTCTAATCTGAGATATTTATTCCCTCAGCTTCAACCACATGTTCAAGAAATTTATTCTCTTATGTAGAAAGTGGTATTTATTGAGCTAAACCTTTATACCTACCATTTGAAGGCGATCAAACTCTTGTTGCAGCTTGGCAAAATGTTCAGAGATTGGTTTACTCACCTCAACAATGTTATCTAGATGCAGCAAACAGAGAATGGGCAATCATACCATTGAATGAAGAATGGATAAGCCTCATGAATACTGATGGAGCATTTCTAAGACAAAATGGAAGCCATTTAAAATGATAATGGCCAGAAGGGATAATGAATGCAGTTATAGAGCGAGACGACTCTTCCATTTCTACTTGCCAGTAGCCACTAAGTAAGTCAAGGTAAATGAAAACAATGTTATTCTCGCCAAATGATTCCAGTATCTCATTTAAGACTGGTAATGAGAATTGATTGGGTGCGGTAATAGAGTTTACTTTACGATAATCAACTACGGGTCTAAATTCACCTCCTTTCTTGGGCACTAGGAAAAGAGGTCAATTCCACGAACTGACTGAGTGTTCAGTGATATCCTGATTAAGCATATCCTATACTATCTCGTCAGTTTCTTTTAGTAAGCTATGAGGTAATCTATACGCCGGGATATTAATTGGTTGATTACCGGAAATCAATTCCGTATTATTTTATATCAAAATGGTCTTCCCCATAGGTTTCCGGGGTACGGCCACAACATCTTTATAGGTCAGGAACATATTATATGAATGTTCTTTATCCTGAAGGAATTCGCCCGGTTTTACTTGAAAGGTGAGGTCAGCTGAAGGAGTCGAAGCAGAATCCGTATTTTCCAATGGTACCTACACCAGGTAGATAATCATCATAATCAATAGCGGTTAGAGAGAATGGTATATCCTGGTTCATCTTTACATCCGATAGGTACACCAGGAAATCGCCCATCTTTGGACCACTTTCAAGCTTTAATGGAGCATTGGTGACATACAATAGGCGAAGATAAGACATAGTATTCTCCAATACGGAACACAGTGCTGCCTCATCTCTATCTATCTATATATCTAGGCTGCTTCCCCCAAGGAAAGGGAGGTAGCCGAGACAGGACGACACACTCTCAAGTTGCTCATCCACTCAAACACATTAGCCCCAAAGAGGAGACGGGACAGATCCTCACCGCACCACACCGCACGAGGGTCAACTGTGCAATGCAGTCAGTGACATCCGCAGCAGGGCCCGACAGCAGAGCTGGTTTACCCCTGCCACGTCATAATAGACCCATCCCCTTACTCGCAGCTGATCTGACTCATATATTAAACAGTTCACACAACACGTCTCAGGTAAGGTTAATACATTCACTCCTTCTTTCACACCTACAACATGGACAGAGACTTTAGTGAATTCGTGCGGCAACAAAACTGTGCACCATTTTGTCACTGCTCATTTGATCTCCGTGTATTGCAAAGTGACATTCGGACTCTTTTGAGGTTGTTAAGAGATGTAGGCGAGTCAGTCGTTGTGTCACTGTTAGAGAGGGGTGTCATGAGATACCAGTACAAAATAACCTTCATTACTCTTTACTGGTGGCTGTGGAGTTACGGTAGACTGTGTCACCGAATTTACCTGTGAAAGGAAAGGGTGTGGGCAATTCATGCCTAATACTAAAGTCCGTTTACTGTAATACTACCACAAGCATATCAGTTCAGTAGAATGTTGAGTCATGGTGTCAGTACCAGTCAAAACATCTGCGGGATATCGAAGTATATTTGTGACAGGAAACTAATTTGGGAAAGGTTCTACTTATTTATCAAGTTGTATTTCAAGAGTTACCTTGCCCTTCACATAAGATTCTGAGCCGTCAAGAACCACAGAGACGAATATCAGGCGGCTCAAGGATCCAAACCAGTTTGATCTTTCTTTTAACACTGTTTAGGGAGGATTCAGATATTACTGTAAATTCAGCACAGACCAAGAGTCAGCAGAAAATGATGTAGGGATTCTTTCACAATGACCTAACTTAACTACACCCCGTAAATGAATTAGAGGACCTATCTGGCATATTGGAAGCTCAAGTTTTTGTGCCTTTTTGGAGGATTCTGCTGATTCTGGCGGGTGGTTTCCCCCGACTGTGTATTAACAAAGGCACGACTTTTGCTAGTAGAATGACTAGGCTTTTATGATAAGTACAGTAGCTACTTATTTCTGAATAATCGCGAAGGTGATCGACTAGCAATCCTCGTTCATCCCCTGGGCTCTCTCAGCGATGAGCTACGCAATGACTTCTTTGTTAACAGTGCCAACAAACTGTATTAATTATGATTTTAGATTTCACAGTCATGAGAGAAACTGCTTTGTGACGCTTGTCTTGCACAGTGCATAGCTGATGAATATCATGTGACGTTTTGTCCGCTGAGCGGACGTGAAACGTGTCCTTGACCTTTTGACTGCAAAGACTGTGGTGTTGGGCTAGTAAATGATTGAACTCTACGACTGTTTGAGTAGGTGTGATACCGAGTTTCTTTTCTATCTGAACAGCTAACATGGTTATGTCATCCCTAAGAGAAAACTGAACCTCTAGTGCAGGGTCTAATTCATCCATGCTATGACGATTTAGGAATCTGAGATAACTAAACAACTTTGGTACATTATTTTATGTTAAAGTGTTTTTTTCCCATATCAGTTTCTGCCTTTGGTACATTATTTTGTGTTAAAGTGTTTTTTTCCCTTATCAGTTTTTGCCCACAGACTGTTTCGTAATGCCTCTAAGATTTCCATTCGTGTCGCTGCTAACATTGCTGCCACTTCTAACAGCATATTTTGTTCGGAAGGGATGAGCTTATCCTGTCTTATAATTTGCAGTAATTTGTAGACGCTCATCAAGCATCCTACTTTCATGTTGTAGAAAAAAAAATATTCTACGACTTTGTTACAGTATTCATCAATATAAGTAAAATTCTCCAAGAATTTGCATCTTATGGGAGATCCCATTCGATTGTAACCATCATGTAACCGGCTCCTAAGATGGGCGATTATAGCACTGTCTGTCGCAAGTCCTTTCTTTGCAACTACACACTGGACATCGCTAGTAAAATCATAGACGCTAGTAGCAGGATTTATTCCCGTAAATGTAGGATGCGATGCATCTTTCAAACTGATCATTTGGGGGGCGGGAGGGGTTGAAGATTGTGGCGGATGTTTTAAAACAGTAGGGGAAGAAAACTGGGAAATGTGTGATGTATTGCGAAAAGGACATGAATGGGACACATCTGATAGAACTGTTTCTTGTGGATAAGTCATTCCGTTTTCATTCAAGTAAGACTGTCGTGTGATATTTCAACCTGGGTCGGTTTTAATTCATCTCTGAAATTCAGTATGTCTATCATCCTCCGATAAATTAATCATCTTAAAGAAGAGAAATGTCTTTAAGAAAAGAACTGGAGGGAAATAACAAGTACAAGGAAAATATTATGTAAATGAATAAAAGTGAGGAGATTTTTTAACTAAAGTAAACTGTTATGTAAGATAACAGTAAAAAAAAAAAGAGAGGTCTTTATATACTGGGCATATATTCTCATGTTAGACAATGCTATCTTGAATAGGAAGACTATCCCTTGCCGGTAGGGATATTCCAAACGGAGAGATATATGAACTTGTTCCCACTGCTTTAATACCTGCGGTATTCCACATCATCAGTAACACACCTCATGCATCTCATCTAGGAAAAGATCGGTGCTTGAGACAAGCACGTCTTTCATTTTATTGTCTTACTGTGTGTAAGGACATCAATGTTATTTGTGATTCCTGTGTTCCCTGTAATCACCGTAAAGAGTCAACCGGATTACCTGCTCCGTTGATATAACATCTATTTCCATAACGTCAATTGGAAACTGTTTCTATTGACCTCATTGTATTCTCTCTTACAGAGTCTGGCGAAGAGTATTTGTTTCTGGCAGTTGATTATTTATCGCGACTCTCAGTTCTTGTAGCTCTCCAAGACAAGACTGCTTAGAGTGTTGCACGTGCTTTCATTGATAATGTTATTTTTCACTCACTAGGCTATCCACTGTTACTATCGATAATGGCTCAGAGTTCAACGGTCGTCTTGTTGTTGAGATTTGTAATCCTTATAAGGTCAATAAATGTAATGTGAAATCCGTCCCTCCGGCTTCCAGTGCCCTTGTCGAAATGAAAAATCGTAAGGTCCTAGAGTGCGTGAGATATGTAGGTTCTCAAAGCACCTGTTGAGATGAGTGGATTCCCCAAGTTGCCGTCTCAATCAACAGTTCCATCAATAAATACCTTGGCGAAACTCCATTTTTTGTCTTATATGCATTCGTTAAAATTTTGCCCTATTCAGTGACAGTATCGAAACCTGGTCCACTTTATAACTTGGATGATTATGTAAAAGTGAAACTGACAGACTTCCAGGAAATACGCCAGTATATGAAGGCCAATCTAGCCCTACTCAAAGAGGATATAATACATCACCAGTGTAAGACTGCATCGCCTACCAGCATGAACGATGGGGACTTAGTATTTGCACGTTCATATACAGGTAGTTCTAAATTATATGAAACATTTACATGCCCATACCGCGTGATATCTTATAATGGTAAGAAAGTTGAGACTGAAGACTTGTTTTCATTCGACAGTAACTAGATTCATGCAAACGATTTTAAAGAAACCCCGAGGTGCATCGGGTGGGAGGAAAATCAAATGTAATAATGCATCTTCTAAAACTTATCTTCCTCCTTCTCCCCTTCCTCCTCCTTCTGCCCTTGCTACTCCTTCATCAACTTCTTCTCTACCTGTTAATGAGTATAGATAAAAGCTTCGCACAGCAACTCGCCTTACTGTAGCTTTTGTCTTTATCTCCACCTGTCAGGGCCACTTACCTAATTTGAACATTAATTCGGAGTGTATAAGTAAGATACAGAGGAGAGAGCAGACAGCCGTGCTGGCACCAACTGTTCTTAATTGTCTCCGGGTGATTGAGTCAGGGATGGGGTCCTCTAACCAGGGAGCAACTGGTAAAAGTCCGGGGGAGGGTGGAGTAATGTTAGCGGAGGACGCCATGTCTCTTACCTGGTAGTATTGCTACATACATGAATGATATAGGTGCCATGTGCAACTGTACAAAGTTGTGAATGTCTTAGTGAAATGATACGATGAATATTATTACCGAAAAACTGTATATCACCTTCCAATAATTTATGTCGAAGTAGAGAATTTAGCAGTTACCTTGTATCATGTTTCCATAGACCATCGTTTCTTAACCTGGGGTGCTAGCACCCCGAGGGGGTGCTGGAAAATGCTGCATTATATTTTTTCTTACTGGATTTCCTTAGTATTGGCATCCTTGATTTTTTTTTTTTTTTGAGACAGTATAAAATAAACTGTTAGGCAGTACTTCACTTTACTTTAACCCTGCAGTAGTGTAGCAACTGCAGTCCCAGTAACCAGATGTAGAGGGGTGCTGGACTGAGACCTTATTACAAGGGGGGTGCTGAGGTCGGAAAAGGTTAAGAAACGCTGCCATAGACCTTCTCCCAATGTCAGATCTTCTCGTTAATCATAATTCTGTTCTTTCTTCTCAACTCTAGAATTCCACTATACTGTCCTGGAAGCTAGCTTCCTTTCCACGACTACTATGGTCGATATTCCTGCTCATTCTACAGTCATCCATGATCACTTCTAAATAATTCCCATCTGTCTACTTTACAATGACTCTCTTTATACTGCATCTGTATACTCCGAATTCTTTCTCCTATCTCACGACCATATGCCTGTGGCTTTTCTCCCGTCAGATCTCTTACATTCGTGTTCGTCAGCTGTCCAAACCCTTCGTCTTCGTCCCGTGTTTTAGTATTTTCCTCATCACAGCTGCTCCTTGTGACAATGCAATAGTCCAGATATCTGACTTCCTTGATCACTCGGTTATTTTATAGCTCTTATTTTATACGTATATTCTCTTATTGCATTAACCAGAGTAAGATTTTTTTTTTATTCATTGTCATAAAGATGACTCCATGAAACTAGGTTACAACATGGAAGAAAAGTGTGAAAATTGTTATGTGTAAGTGACGGGAAATTACAACCTGTCGCTTAAAGTTGGAGAAATGTGAATGGGACTCTGATGGAATGGGTAAGCCACGGCCCACTCCACCTCTGCTATACAATGTTGATTTGCGTGAACTCGTGTCGAGACCCATGTAATCTTGTGAACATTATTTACTTATTACGAGACCTTATTTCCTGGCAATACCATTGCGATTACTGTATAAGTAGCTGTTATATTAAAGCATTTTTTTTTCTTATTCATCACTGTAACATATATCAGTATTTTGTCATTCTTTTCTGTATGTACATTAATTTTGTTTAATGTTCTCCTTGTTAACTAGTATGTTCTTTTAATTAGTTGACTATACTGTTATATAATTTTCTTAATACTCACTTAAATTATCAGTGATGTTTTACTATTTATATTGTCTGCTCTTAATCTCTACATCTATAACTTATCAAGACACATTTTATTTCCTTGAGAGGAGACAAATGTAAGTGAGCGAATGTTTGTATCTTATTTGTCTAGACTAAGTCGGTGCTAGAATGTCATGAATTGGCAGTGGCTGACTGCCTCCTTACTAAATCTGCTGAGACAGGTTTACTTGTATATGTACACAGTGTAGCTATAACACTGGACCAAACACACAAAAGAAGCTCTTTTACATTTAGCCTGAATTATTGTATGAGAGACAGCAATCAACTAGACTTCGGGGATGTACCACAACTCTCTTCCAATAAAGTATGCAGTAGTAATTCGGAGTCTTTAAGAATAACCTGAAATCCTGATGGTATATATATGGACCAATAAAACTGTGTGATGCAGGCCTGTAGATATTCGATCAGGATTTCGGGATATTCTAAAAGACTTCGTGTTACTATTGCATGCTTTATTGGCAGAAGAGTATTGTTACACTCACGGAGTCAAGTTGATCTGTCTTTCAGATTAAAGGTAAGAGTTTCCTTTGTGTGTGTTTCCTCTGTCATGACTACACTGCATATACATAAAACAGCCTTCTCTCTATATTTGGCTAGAAAGCAGCCGGCCAGTGCCATTTCATGACATTGTTGTAGCGTCTGATCATGGCAACTAAGCAACATACATTCTCTAGCTTACACATTATCCCATATCACTTCTTTGTGACTTGTATTACTTTCTAGATTTCACCTCTTGCTAAAACCCAGCTTTGAAGGTGGAGAGCATTTTTGAACCAAGTTAGAGTAAAATGAGTATAGGTGCCCACTTGATACCTACTCTTTAACGACTTTGCAGGGCTGACTATTCTGTTGCTGTTTGGATTCCTTTGTGTTCCTTTGCATCCAGCCTTAACCCTTCCCAGTCTGATCTACTCTGGAAGTTGCGGCCTGTAATGGGTGCTTTCAAAGCTAGTATCCGATAGAGGGCACTGTGGACTCTAGTTAAACACATTTTTGCGCTGTTTAAAAAGCCTATTTTTCTTTGTTAAATATCGATACCATTGTGTGAAATGTGAAACAGAGAAATGTCACATACTGTAATGTAAGTAATACAAAAAGAAAATGTTTTTATAACGATGCGTGAATTGTTTATTTATCATATGCGGAAATAAAATATTCACTAAGGGCAGCCCCACAATTTCACTGATTGTGTAATATTACATTTCTATTACATGTAGTGGAGTCGAGATTCTTAATATATAGGTGGCTCAGATTGTAAATTAAGCCTCGTTGGTATCTTCACTCATCGAGTCTGTATATTGGCTTAAATTTAATGCTCAGTAAATACTGGCATTCAACATTTTGCCCACCCAAGTCACGCATGCGCAGCACAGGACTGTCCCCAGTTTTGTTCTAAACTTCTCACTAATTCCAAAATCACTTACCTTGAACTTCTCTACATCCAAATACGCAGATTGTGAAAACAGAACTAAACTCCCTGTATGTGTAGCGAAGGCAGATGTCTTGGCTTTGCCTTACTTGCAACATCCATTCTCATCCTGGTTTTGGGACAGTCTCCTAGACCCAATGAAATACGATGATGAATGCCAGTATTTACTCAACATTTAATTTCAGCCAACACAGAGACTGAATTAGTTAACATACCCCATAGGCTTAATTTACATTATGAGCCAATTATACCGTATATTAAGAACCTCACTTCCATTACATAGTAGAAATGTAATATCACGGGACCAGTGAAATTGTGGGGTTGCCCTCAATATTTCATTTCTGTATATGATAAATAAAACATTTCGTGCTACGTTATAATTATGTTTTCTATTTAAATTATTTATATTATGGTATATGACATTACTGTGATTCACAGCTTCACACAACAGTGCTGATTTTTAACAATGAAAAATAAGCTTTTAAACCTGCCCCATACCTAAAACATACGATGCACATCGCAACTTTTTTTCACGCTCAGTCCCCACGACGTACGATGTATGTTTTGCTATTGCAAGGTCCCTCGTTTGGACATTTTTCAAGGTTTGTGCGTGATTTTTGTACATATACACGCGACACCTTCCTTTATCAAACCTTAGTACATTTTAGTACATTACTGATACTGTGTGTGCCTGAGATAATACTAGGCTTGCTATTATAGTAAGGCCTATAAATATGTGATAATATGATGCTCACTATAATAGTAAGGACTGTAATTATGTGATAAGTTATATGAGGTGGAAACTGGCATAATGTTAGTGGAAAAGTATAATGTACAGTAAGTTGAAAAATAGAATGTAAGTTGAAACAACATAGTGTGTAAATTGTGCAAGAATTCAGTAATTTTCATGTGTTCATGAATGAAACAACGCTTATATCACCTATATTTTTGTGTGAAAACCAATGTATTCTTGTACTACATGTAAATTTGTACCAAATTAATAAATATCTACATATTTTGAGTGGTTTCCAATAGTTACCCTACCATTGAAAACGCGACAGCAGTGACACGGCTGCAGAAAACACATTATCAGGTGTTCAGAGGGTCACTTGTCTAGAGCATTTCTACCCTCAGGTGAGCACTTTCTTGGTGATTTTCCATTGTTTCTCACCCAAAGCGGAGGCAGAGATATATGCCAAAAAAAAAAAAGGTTTAAAATTTGTCAGGTTTTGGGGGTGGGTTTTGTAATAAATTAATCAGTATGGGGTTGGTTAAACAGTGCGGGATGTGTTAAACTCATTGAGCTCTATAGTATGGAGGGGCTTTCTCATGGGTGCTGCTGCATAGTCTGTGTGCCCAGCGCCAGGGGCCCAGGGTGGTGCTAGTTATGTTTATGCACTACACCTGATGCCTGTGTCTTTTAAAATCAGCAGATGAAATCGGAAAATATAGTGCCATGGTCCACTGCTCAGCTCATGTAAGCAACAGTGAAACAGAAACAGCAAGCTAAGAAAAGTGTTCCAATTGCATTACCATGGTGGAGGCAACAGTGGCGGGTGTTTCAGTGTGGTGGTCAAAGACACGCTCGCTGCAAAGATGGCCCCTCCATTGTATAGAGCTCAGTGGTGAAACTAGAGTCTGCAGTGCCATCTTCACCCCATTCCCTTGGGGTCAAGGACATCAGTATTATGAGTGATAAATGTGAAGGAGTGGTGTCACTGTAGCGATGGTGGCCTTTGTGTACTGGTAGTGGGAGGGAGAGAGGCCATTGTCAGATGGTGGTTTCCTGCATGTCTCTTGCTTTTCTGTTACTACCGAAATGCTGTGTATCTGTAAGGAAGGTGAAACAGGGAGATCAGTTGGTTATTATCGCCCACCTGCCCCTGTGTGTGTGTGTGTGTGTGTGTGTGTGTGTGTGTGTGTGTTCTTACCTAATTGTATCTTTACAGGAATGAGTCAAGCTCCTACTGTTCCGTGTCTTAAACCATTTTTATCGTACATATCCTTAAATTTATGAATTGTTTTGGAACACACTATTTCATTCGGTAGTGCATTCCACTGATCAAATGCCCTATTTGGGAAACTAAATTTCCTTACGTCTTTATCGCCTCACTTTTTATGCAGTTTTTTGCAGAGTCCTCTTGCTGATGCATCCCGTAGGTTATGTAATCATTGATGTCTATTTTCTCCTTCCCTGATATGCATAATCATGTCTCCTCTTTTCTTTCTCTCCTGTAGTGTAGGTAGATTCAGTTTTTCTAGTTTTTCCTCGTAGTTCAGATCCATTAAGTTTGGTACCCATCTTGTAGCAGCCCTTCGAACTTTTTCAATCTTATCTATGTGTTTTTTGAGCTAAGGATTCCAGACTGCTGACGCATACTGCAGGGTTGGTCTGATGAATGATGTTATTATCTTTCTTAGCATGTCTTCATTTATGTATGAGAATGCTATTCTCATATTTGCAAGCAGTGTATACATGTTCTGTACCTTCTCACTGATGTGGTCATCCGGAGATAGTCTGTTATTGATAATCACACCTAGGTCCTTCTCTCTTTCTGATGTGTGTAGGGTTTTACTTCCTAACTTATAATCCCAATCAGGTCTTTTTCCATTTATACCAAACTTGATTACATGACACCTTGCCCACATTGAATTCCATTTGCCAAGTATTGCTCCATTAAGTTTATTTAATTCTTCTTGTAATTCTTTACAAGAGTCTGTGTTGGTAATTCTCTTTTGTATTTTTGCATCATCAGCAAACATATTTAGATAGCTTTCATTTCCTAGGTTACTATGTCATTATATACACTAAAAACATAATTGGTGCCAGCACTGAGCCGTGTGGAACTCTGCTAGTCACTTCCCTCCATGATGAGTAATTTCCCCTTAGTACTGTTCTCATTCCCCCCCCCTTTTTTTTTTTTTAATAGAAAATCTTGCATCCAACAATACAGTTGCCTCGGATTCCTCCTTGATGATACTGTTTCCATAAAAGTCTTTGGTGCGGTACTCTGTCAAATGCTTTCTTGAAATCTAAATAGATACTGTCCAACCATCCTTCTCTTTTCTGTAATGTTTCTGTTACTCTGTCATAGTAGCTCAAAAGATTAGTAAAACATGATTTTCCCTTTCTGAAACCAGACTGTCTTTCTGTTATCATATTTTGTTCTTCTAGATGATGTGCCCAAACTTTTCTTATCAGCATTTCTAATACCTTGCTTACAACACTGGTTAGTGATACTGGCCGGTAGTTGAGTGGATTTTATCTATTTCCTTTCTTGAATAAAGGAACAATGTTTGCTTTCTTCCAAATATCAGGTAGTTTACCTTATCCCAAGGATTCCTTGAATAATAAAGATAATGGTTTACTTAACTCCTTTGCACATTCATGTAGCACCGAACATGAAGTTTCATCAGGTGCATTTGTTTTTCCTTTGTCTAATTTACTTAACTCCTCCTGTATTTCTTTTTCTAATATTTGTATATATGGTAATATGTGTGAGAATGCATGTTCCATATCATCCTTCTCAAAATTAATTTCTTCTGTAAAAACTGATTGGAAATTCTTATTTAGTGCTTCACAAATATCCCTCTCTTGTGTATAGATTATCTCATCCATAATGGATTGTATTTTATCTTATACTTTGGTTTTGTTTCATATGTAGCTGTAAAATAGCTTCGGTTGATCACTACTTTTATTTATGATGTCTTCCTCAAACTGTCTTTGGGCTTCCCTCCTTATTCTTGTATAATCGTTTCTTGCCTGTTGTTACATAGCCTATGATTTCATCATCCTTTGTGTAATTTTAACGCACAGTATGCTGCATGTTTGATCACGAGCGTGTTCTGCCTCAGTCCCCCCCTTCTACCGTTATAGTAGAGTAAGTCGTCCTTTCTGTTGTTCAGAGCAGGATTGTCAGCTCTTTGTCCCCTATGGCTTCATTTGCGCGTCCTTCTTACAAGTTGTATCAAGCTCTGCTGGCCCCTATATAATGAGCTCAGTCTCTACATTAATTGCCACTTAGATCTACTCCTCATTTTGTTCACATCTCTGTCCTCCCCTGTACCGTTATTATTATTGTGAGTGCTCCGGAAGTCTCCAACCATCTAGCAGCTGTGTAATTTGAGTATAACTGTTATTGCATTTTTTCCTTGTACTGTATAGCATAAGGTGTTGATTTGTAGGCCTAGTGAGTTTTTTTTTGTAATTTATGTAGGATTCATTTTGTCAGCCAGTTTTAATATTATTTTGTATCTGTAATAATTTATCTTGCATTAACTGAGCATTACCCACTGTATTTTCATTTTATCAGGGCTGACTCAGAAAAATTTACTCTTGCTAATTTCATGTTAATAGAGGCTATTGCAGTTAACCATATATTTAACCTGATTTTTGCCATTCCATTATCCTTATGAGTCCTGAATGTTTTGTTGTTAGTTTGAGCATTAAACTTTAACTTGTAATTTTACCTAACTCTTTTGTTTTGAACCTGGAACTTTACGGGACAGTAGTGATTTTTAGTATTCTCACTTAAAGTGTACGTTATCTTTCTCTGTTCCGTAACATAAATTTGGCGACCTCATATCAGGATATTCAGGATATTATCATAAGGATATTGCTTGATATTTTGTGACTGTTACTTATTCATGATGTCTACTATTACTACACTTGATGAAGCCAAAGATTTTTTGTCAAATGTGCAAACAGTGTGTGATGTAGAAAACAGAACAAAGAATGAACTTAAGCTTGTTGCTCAACAATTGGGAATTGCTGTTCGCTCTCATCATTCTAAAGATCAAATTGTTGACATGATTAATGAAAGCTTGTTTAATGTAACTCCTCCAAATGAGCAAACGCAGATTGAATTAGCTAAGTTACAGCTAGCCCTGCAGGAGGCTCGTGTGAAGGAAGCTGAATTTCAAGCACGTGCTAAGGAGGCTGATGTTTAGGAGGCTGAGTTTCACGCACAAGTTGAACTTGCTAGGATTCAGGCAGACCATGAGTATCGCATGAAACAAGGTGGAACTGGATCATCTAACTCTGATGATTTTGATGTGGCTAAAAATGTTAAACTTGTCCCTCCTTTTAATGAATCTGATTTAACAAAGTATTTTCAGTTGTTTGAGAGGGTAGAAACAGGTTTTAATTGGCCCAAGGAGTATTGGCCAGTACTCCTTCAAACTGTTCTCACCGGTAAAGCTCAAGTAACTTATGCATCTTTGCCTCAGGATCAATCTGATAATTATGATGTAGTTAAGACCTTGATTCTTAAGGCCTATGAGCTTGTTCCTGAAGCTTATAGAGTAAAATTTAGGGCAACTTACAAGCAAGATAAGGAATCCCATGTTGAGTGTGCAAAAATCAAAGAAGATCTGTTAGAGCAGTGGTTAAATTCTAAGAATGTGGATTCTGATTTTCGTAAATTTAAGCAGATGATTTTGCTGGAGGACTTCAAGAGGTGTATTTATAAAGATGTAAGCCTATATCTTGCTGAGAAAAGAATAGATAATTTGTCTGATGCTGCAGTTTTAGCTGATGAATATGTTCTCACTCACAAGAGATATTCTAAAGAAAAAGGGAAAGCTGAGAGTAAGTACGTTGTCTCTACTCAGAGTACAGGTAACAGGAAAGAGAATAAAGATGATGTTTCTCAGGAAGTAAATACCAGCTTCACCTCTAGATTTCAGAAAAGTAAATGTACTTATTGTAGTAAGCTTGATCATACTACGGAGAAATGTTTCAGGAGACAGCGTGATGTGAACAAAAAGGAGTCTTTAAATATTCAGTCAATTGGTCTCGTGTCCATTCTTGAGAGTTCCCAGAATGCTTTAACTGAGTTAACTGAACCTGCTTTGAGGGGTAACTTAAATTCTCATGATGGAGCTCCTCTTTTGAGCAGTAACGTGGGTGACACTCTCAAGAGTTCATGTGCTAATTTCCTGTCTGATGGTTTTGTCAGTCCTCTGGACAGTAATGACAGGAAATCAGTTCAAATATATCGTGATACAGGTGCTTGCCAATCCCTTATGCTGACCAGTGTTCTAGGCTCTAATGTTAATTCCTCTGATGAAACTGTAATCTTACAAGGTGTAGAGAATAATTACTTCTCTGTCCCTCTGTGCAGAGTGAATTTAGAGTCTGGTTTTGTTAATGGTTCCGTTATGGTTGGGTTGGTTGAGACACTCCCAATGTCAGGTGTAACTTTCTTACTTGGAAATGATATTGGTGGAAGTCAAGTGTGTACAGCTCCTCAGTTGTCTAGTGAGCCAGTAATTGCGTCCCATGATTGTGATGTCCCTGATGTGTTCCCTGCATGTGCTATCACTAGGGCTAAGTCTAAAGTTACTGGTGACTTAGAGGATAATGATGATGATGATGTTATCCTAGCTGACACTTTTCTTGCTAATTTGGACCACTCACCAGATGAGGCAGTACCCCGTAGTGTTGATAATTTGTCTCGTCAAGAGTTGGTTGAGTTGCAGGTTGCTGACCCTGAGTTGAAAGGTCTAGCTAACTCTGCTTACAGTGAAGAAGAGTCAGCCGGTGCTTCTACTTGTTATTATGTAAAGTCAGGAGTATTTATGAGGAAGTGGAGACCCCCAACAGCATCAGCCGACTGTGAATGGGAGGTTGTACATCAAGTTGTCATCCCTCGTGTTTGTAGGCAGGATATCATTAGAGTGGCTCATGATTCCAGTTTGGCAGGACACCTTGGAGTGAGGAAGACTGTGGCACGCATTTTGAAACACTTCTACTGGCCAGGTATCTTCAGGGATGTTTCCTGGTATTGTAAGTCTTGTCACACCTGTCAAGTTGTGGGGAAGTGTAATCAGACCGAAAAGGTTGCACCTCTAGTTCCCATTCCTCCTTTTGAGGCGCCTTTCACCCGTGTGTTGGTGGATAGTGTGGGCCCTCTTCCTAAGACTTCTTCAGGATTTTCTTATGTGTTGACCCTGATTGATATGGCTACTCGTTATCCTGAAGCCATTCCACTTAGAAATATCTCAGCAAAGAACGTGGTTAAGGAAATGCTAGGGTTCTTCACAAAGTTTGGTCTGCCCAAGGAGGTATAGTCAGACCGGGGAAGTAATTTCATGTCGAATGTTTTCAAGCAGTCTCTGAAAGAGTTGGGCATCACCCAGATCACGTCTTCAGCTTACCATCCCCAGACCCAAGGAGCGTTGGAGAGATATCATCAAACACTCAAATCGATGCTCAAGAAATACTGTTTGGAACATCAGAAAGACTGGGATAAAGGTCTTCCATTCGTTGTGTTTGCCGCAAGAGAATCTCCAAATGAATCACTGGGCTTCTCACCTTTTGAACTACTGTTTGGCCATGAAGTAAGAGGACCCCTTAAGCTACTCAAGGAATGCTGGCTGTCGGAGGAAGATGACGTCAACCTGCTGGAGTATGTGATGAAGTTCAAAGAACGGCTGTCCACTGCTTTACAGCTGGCGAGAGAGAATTTAGGAGCTGCTCAGGAGAAGATGAAGACTTGGTATGATAAGAAGTCCAGGTTACGCCACTTTCAGCCAGGAGATCAGGTTTTGATTCTGCTACCGGTTCATGGGCAACCTCTTCAAGCCAAGTTTAGTGGTACTTATTTCGTGGAGAAGAAACTCAGTGATGTCAACTATGTCATCGCCACTCCAGATCGTAGAAAGAAGAAGCAACTATGTCACATCAACATGCTGAAGTTGTATCACAGGCGGGACGAAACTAATCCAGTCTACACTGTAGCTGTTCCACCCGAGTCTGCAAGTGAAGTTCTCCCATGCAGCATGACCCTGAGTGATAGTTTGGGGAAGAATCCTGATATCATGAATGATCTCCAGACTAAGCTTTCTCATCTACCTCCCGAGGAAAGGCAGGAGTTTTCAGCATTACTGCAGGAGTACCCGGAAGTGTTCCGTGCTACTCCAGGAAGAACCACTGTGTTGATGCATGATGTCGATGTTGGAGACGCAAAGCCAATTAAACTGCCTCCTTACCGTGTGAACCCAGTGAAAGTTCCTCTCATCCAGAAGGAGCTTGGCTACCTATTGGACCACAAGATGATTGAGCCCTGTCAGAGCTAGTGGAGTTCTCCTGTCACTCTAGTCCCTAAGCCAGGTGGGTCACAGCGGCTTTGCATCGACTACAGACGTGTTAATCAGATCACCAAAACAGACACTTACCCTCTCCCTCGTGTGGAAGATTGCATAGACAAGATCGAAAAGGCTAGGTACATAAGTAAGTCTGATTTGTTAAAGGGATACTGGCAAGTACCTATGACTGAACGTGCTAGGGAGATCTCATGTTTTGTAACACTAGGAAAGACTTTTGCATGTTCGGTAATGCCATATGGTATGAAGAATGCACCAGCCACATTTCAGAAGCTCATGAATGTTGTAACAGAGGGTTTGGCAGGGTGTGTTGTTTATATTGATGATGTATTAATCTTCAGTGACAACTGGAAAGATCACCTATGTTATGTCAGTAAATTTCTTAAAGCATTTAGTTCAGGCTAATCTTGTAGCTAATTTATCAAAGTGTGAGTTTGGTCAAGCTAAAGTTCAGTACCTTGGGTACGTAATTGGTGATGGACTTGTTGCACCTCCAGGAGCTAAGGTTCAGGTTATAAGTGATCATCCCAGACCTAAAAGTAGGAAAGAGCTACAAAGATTTTTGGGAATGGTAGGTTATTACAGGAGATTTGTTCTTAACATTTCAATTCTTGTATCACCAACTTACAGACCTACTGAAAAAGGGAGTTGCATTTGCATGGACCGATAACTGTGAATCCTCTTTCAACAAACTTAAAGCTATCCTATTAAGTCAGCCAGTGCTCGCTACTCGAAATTTTGCTAAGCCTTTTAAGATGGCTGTTGATGCAAGTGATACAGGAGCTGGGGCTGTTTTGCTGCAAGAGGATGATCAGGGTATTGAACACCCTGTATCTTATTACAGTAAGAAGTTCACTCCACCTCAAAAGAACTACTCAACTATTGAGAAAGAGCTTTTGGCCTTGATTTTGGGTTTACAGCATTTTTCATTTTATTTGTGTTCTGGTTTTGACCCCATAGTCATTTATACCGATCATAACCCACTGAAATTCCTTAGTAAGTTTAAAGATAAAAATCAGAGATTGACAAGATGGAGTCTACTTCTTCAGGAGTATTCATTAGACATACAACATGTCAAGGGGAAAGAAAATGTCATTGCAGATTGCTTATCTAGACTTTAGACAGATTGTTTTAGAGTAATAAGAAATTTCCTTTGTAAATTTCTTTTTCTTTGTGGGGAGGTGTTATATAGCCTATGATTTCATCATCCTTTGTGTAATTTTAACGCACAGTATGCTGCATGTTTGATCACGAGCGTGTTCTGCCTCAGTCCCCCCCTTCTACCGTTATAGTAGAGTAAGTCGTCCTTTCTGTTGTTCAGAGCAGGATTGTCAGCTCTTTGTCCCCTATGGCTTCATTTGCGCGTCCTTCTTACAAGTTGTATCAAGCTCTGCTGGCCCCTATATAATGAGCTCAGTCTCTACATTAATTGCCACTTAGATCTACTCCTCATTTTGTTCACATCTCTGTCCTCCCCTGTACCGTTATTATTATTGTGAGTGCTCCGGAAGTCTCCAACCATCTAGCAGCTGTGTAATTTGAGTATAACTGTTATTGCATCTTTTCCTTGTACTGTATAGCATAAGGTGTTGATTGTAGGCCTAGTGAGTTTTTTTTTTGTAATTTATGTAGGATTCATTTTGTCAGCCAGTTTTAATATTATTTTGTATCTGTAATAATTTATCTTGCATTAACTGAGCATTACCCACTGTATTTTCATTTTATCAGGGCTGACTTAGATAAATTTACTCTTGCTAATTTCATGTTAATAGAGGCTATTGCAGTTAACCATATATTTAACCTGATTTTTGCCATTACATTATAATTATGAGTCCTGAATGTTTTGTTGTTAGTTTGAGCATTAAACTTTAACTTGTAATTTTACCTAACTCTTTTGTTTTGAACCTTGAACTTTACGGGACAGTAGTGATTTTTAGTATTCTCACTTAATGTGTACGTTATCTTTCTCTGTTCCGTAACACTGTTTATAGTTGTTATATGCCCTCTCACTATTGCCTCTTCTGTATCTGTTCCCCAACAAGTCTTTTTTTTTCTATAGATTTTTTACATTCTGTTTTAAACCATTTCTTCATTTTATTTTCTGCTTCTTCTTTTCTGCTTCTTTGTGTTGTGGGATGTACTTTTGGACTCCTATTTCATAGAGATCACAGAATTTTTTTATATATAACGTTTGAATCTTGTCCTTTAAGCTCCTTTTCGCATTCTATTTTTAAGAAGTACTTCTTAAAGTCATGGTAGTTTCCCTTATAATATTTTAGGCTCTTTTTGTAGTTTTCATTGCTGTTAACTATGTCATATATATTCCTGAAGTTACAATTTAGTACTGCATGGTCGTTTTGCCGAATGGAGGGTGATACATTAAATTGTCAATATCGTTTTCTTGCCTAGTAAAAATAAGATCTAGTACTGAGGGTACATCAAGTCCTTTTTTTATGGTGCATTCCCTTACATGTTGAGCTATGAAAAACTCTTGCACAGGATCCAGGACCTTTTGGTCCCAACAGCTTTCTTGGCTTATTGTATCTAGAGTATTCCTTTCCTTCTTGCTGGAAGTTTGCTGTCATTCAGCCAGTCCCAAAGAAGGGTGACCACTACCAACCCTCCAACTATCATCCAATTGCTTTAACGTCCTGTATTTCAAAAGTTTTCGAGTCAATTCTTAATAGAAAAATTTTAAGGCATCTTTCCCATCACAACCTTCTTTCCGATCGTCAGTATGGGTTCCGTCAGGGACGCTCCACTGGCGATCTTCTCACCTACCTTTCAGACTCCTGGTCATCCTCCTTTCGGGACTTTGGCGAAAGCTTTGCCATTGCACTCGACATCTCAAAGGCTTTCGATCGAGTCTGGCATAAATCTTTAATTTCCAAACTGCCCTCCTACGGTTTCTATCCTTCTATCTGTGCCTTCATCGCTAGCTTCCTTTCTGGTCGTTCTATAGTAGCTGTTGTAGACGGCCATCGTTCTTCTCCTAGATCTATCAACAGTGGTGTTCCTCAGGGCTCTGTCCTATCACCAACTCTCTTCCTTTTATTCATCAATGATCTTCTAAGCTGTACATCTAACCCTATCCACTCATACGCTGATGACTCCACCCTTCACCTTTCCATTCGGTTCCCGCAACGCCCATCTCAACAGCTACTTCAACAAACAAGGGATGAGGCTATGGCACACCTAATGTCTGACTTGGCTCGTATCTCTGACTGGGGTAAAAATAATATGGTTGTCTGTAATGCATCTAAGACTCAGTTCTTACACCTATCAACCCGACAAAATCTTCCACAGGTATACCCACTAATGTTTAATAATATTCAGCTTAATTCTGCATCATCCTTGAACATGCTTGGGGTTTCATTTACTCGGGACTTATCTTGGAAAGATCATATTACATCTCTTGTAAAATATGCTTCCAAGAGATTGGGTGTGCTAAGCCGACTCTGCTCTTTCTTTACCCGGGCACAATTGTTGACTCTATACAGGGGTTTTATCCGCCCCTGTGTGGAGTACAACTCTCATGTGTGGGGAGGCTTCCCACATACAGCTCTTCTCAATAGGGTGGAGTCAAAGGCTTTTCGTCTCATTAACTCTCCTCCTCTTACTGACTCCCTTCAACCTCTGTCTCTTCGCCACACTGTTGCATCTTTATCTCTTTTCTATCGCTACTTTAATGGTCACTGCTCCTCTGAACTGTCTGCTTGCATTCCTCCACCTCTACGACGGGCGCGTAGCACCCGTCTGGCAGCAAACTCTCATCCCTTTTCTGTCCAACTCTCTAATGCAAGAGTTAACCGTTACTCCCAGTCTTTCATTTATGCAACAGGTCAGCTCTGGAACTGTCTCCCTCTGTCTGTATTTCCTGCTGCCTATGATCTCCAGTCTTTCAAACGCAGTGTGTCCAGGCATCTCAAAATGATCGGATCTTGAATTTGGCTCTCTATTGTATTTTGTTTTTCTCTTGGAGGGAACTATTACTGCGGGCTCATGGCCTTTGGTTCCTTCTTCCTCGCATAAAAAAATATTATATATATATATATATATATATATATATATATATATATATATATATATATATATATATATATATATATATATATATATATATATATATATATTAAAATCTCCAGTTAGTATAATTCTTTCTAATTTCTCTTCCATTCTATGCAGTAATGCTCTTAAACTCTGAATTGTCCTCTCTGCCAGATCCTCATATTTGCCTTTCCCATGTGTTTGATCTAGGTGGCATGTATAAATTGGCTACAGTTACTTTCCCTTCAGATGTATTGATCTCTACTGCACTGAGTTCTACTTGTAAGGGTATATCTAGTTATATTTCTTTGACTTTTAGATTTTTCTTTGTTAATATTATAATTCCTCCTCCTTTTTTAAGTTCCTATCTGTTCTCTTTATACTGTATTCCTCTAAGTTAAGGATGTCGTTTGATATCCTTGGTGTTAGTTTTGTTTCAGTTAGGCATATGATATGTGGTTCATTTTCTCTGATATAATCTTTCATCTCTAATAATTTTGATACCATTCCATCTACGTTTGAGTACAGCAACTTAATCATCTTGTTTACATACTTGTCATGACTTGGGTCTGCTACATTCCTCCGTTTTGTTCCCTCCTGGTTATGTTCCACTTTCGAACCAGCAATCCGATTACTTTGTAAAATAAAATGTATTCTTCTCCTCTTCTAATCTTCTCTCGTTCTTTGTTTTTGCTTCCTCCCTCTTCTCTTTTAGTAATTCCAGTTCCTCTTGAGTTAGATGTGTGTGTGTGTGTGTGTGTGTGTGTGTGTGTGTGTGTGCCTATTAGGCCACGTCCATATGTGTACCTAAATATATGTTGGCAACACAGCTGGCAACATGTTTGGGAAGATTTCTGCAGCAGTATTTGGACAGATGTATGCAAACATGTTTCAGTGCAGCTTCCAACACTGGCAGCAGAGATGATGGGATGAGTGTGTCCATACGAGAAAATTGAGACTTCATCATGATGTTGCCAACATGATCTGGACGCTGCAGTTCCCAACATGTTTGCAGCATGTTTTTTTACTGTGTTGCTTACATGTTGGCAACACTTGCTTGAGCACACGTGTGGATGCGCACATATATCTCATGAACAGCTTGAGCTATCAGCATGAAACCTTCAGGATATCAAGATTTGGCCAAAATCTTGGACGTGTTCGTAAACGGGTACTCGGGGTCAAGGTCAAGGTCGCCAAAATGGGTGCCAAACGTCAACTAGTTCCATTATATCTCATGAACGGCTTGAACTATCAACATGAAACCTTCAGGGTATCAAGATATGGCCAAAATCTTGGACGAGTTTGAAAATGGGCACTTGGGTGTAGATCAAGGTCACCAAAATGGCTGTCAAATGTCAACTAGTTTTTATGGTCCCCCTTTTGCACCATTACATCTCAGGAACAGCTTGAGCTATCAACATGAAACCTTCAGACTATCAGGATATGGCCAAAATCTTGAACGTGTTAGAAAATAGGCACTCGAGGTTATGGTCAAGGTCACTAAAATAGCAGCCAAAGGTCAACTAGTATTTATTGCCTGCATTTAACATCATTATATATATCTCATGAACGGCTTGAGTTATCAACATGAAACCTTCAGGGTATCATGATATGGCCAGAATCTTGGAGGAGTTCGAAAATGGCACTCGCGGTCAAGGTCACCAAAATGGCCGCCGAAGGTCAACTAGTTTTTATCGCCCGCCTTTAGCACCAATATATCTCATGAACGGCTTCAGGTATTAACATGAGATCGTCATGGTATCAAAGAGATGGCCTAAATCTTGGACGTGGCCTACATCATATTCTGCCGGGCGACTAGCAATCGGCTCCCGAATGTTTTTCTTTCATTGCTCAGTGCTTTTCTCCAGTAAATACAATGAGGCTAATAATGAAGGAATGCGAGCTCTGAACCTGGGAGAGGAGATCAAATGGTTATAATGCAGTGTTACCCTCAAGGAACCTCACTTTAATATATAATGCAGTTAATGTGGGTAAATTTGTTGCTTAGAGTGTGACTTAGTGGTAAACAATGCTCTTGATGAAGTAAGTGCATGGTTTATAATACTCCAAGTGGTGCAATTAACAAGCAGAACAAGCACACTTCCGGAGCAGTGAAATGGTGGAAAGATGGGCAAAAAAATTAAACCGGCTTATATTTCTGTATGTGTAGTTTGGTCAGTCATTCTCACTCACTCCCACTCATTGACACAATCATTCCCTCTCTCAGACCCACTCTCAGTCACTACATATAATAATGGGAGTGATGAAATTGTGCCAGAAACCCTCAGTGACATGTAACGCTGCTGCCATGGACAGGGGAAGAAGACTTCTATAAGATGATGCTCCCAACCCACGCACTTCTGACTTACAACACTCTCTCTCTCTCTCTCTCTCTCTCTCTCTCTCTCTCTCTCTCTCTCTCTCTCTCTCTCTCTCTCTCTCTCTCTCTCTCTCTCTCTCTCTCTCTCTCTCTCTCTCTCTCCCTCGCAACCTGCCTTAATTGCCCCATCAATATAATACTCTTCTCCCCTTCACACATTACAGTCTGCTCATCCTCACCCGACCCTCTCCTATCCTACAACATCCATTACGGCTGTGGTGGTCTGTCTTAGTGTCAGCAAGGTGCTTACAAGTCAGCATACACAAACACTAAATTCCATATGCCTGTTGCGAAGTGTAGGAGCCAAAGTCAAACTACTATATACCAGAACTATTTACAACCACCTCCACTTCCAAGTACTAAAGGAGGTGGCGTGTCCAGGTCTTTTGTGACTATTTTTTTATTACGTCTCACTAACTCCTACGTTTCCGGTGTTTGAACAAGTCCCTTATAGTAATTAGACCACAGTAGATGTAAGACGGAAGGACATTCACTGGTGACAAACAAGATCCCAAGCACAACACCCCATGTACGCTAGTACATAGATGTGGGGGCGAGTGTACCTCACCACAATTAAAGGTCCTTCCTAATGTATCTAACATCGTTTCGCAGTAGCAAAATTGATAGAATATTCACTTCAGTGAAAAGGTTATTGGAGGAATTATTTCAGTCAGGGAGGTATTTCTTTTCCTAATAAAATAGTTAAAAATATAAGGATCTCAATGAGAAGACGTGATGATGATCCTGGAACGGGTTACAATATCGAAAACTTTGTCGCATCTTGCAGATTAGAACCAGAACAGCCCATCCCATGATCGTCACCCCAACTGACCCCTCAGATCAATACTCCACGAACGTCAGTACTTAGTAGTAAAAATATAGTAAGGTGATATTTCTGTGGGTCTCTCCCCTAGCACTGTATCTCACTTAACTACTGGCACTCTGTCTCACTTCACTCCCCTCACACTAATCTTAGCCTTCTTATTCTGCATCTCCTTCTCCCCTTGCTCCCTCCTTCAGTACATAGTACACCTCAGACCTCTTTATAGCATCTTCCACAGCTCCAGTATTATAATCCTTCTTTCCTCTTCATCTTTCCATCCCTAACTGCCCTTCCTTATTACCTCTTTCCTTAGTCACACGACATACTTAATCCCCATTTTCATCTTCTCTTTGCTTAGCCTCCTTACATTTCAAATGTTCCCTGTCTTCCACACGTTCTTTCCTCGTTTAGCCTTCCCTCTCCCGAGTAATTATATCGCAGTCAAACTGTTCTTTCTTTACACTTCTCGATCTCCCTCCGTCGTCCATTTTCACGCCCCATTTGTTCCATTATCTCCACCATCTTTTCCTTATTCATTCTCCTCTTTACTCGCTTCCATCTGCTGTTGTTTCTCCTCATTGTGTGTTAATGACTCCCGGTCACGACAGTTCAATGCTGGTGGTAAATCCCAAGTATAAGTTGCATAAATATATTCTCTCCAGTATCATATAAATCTCTCCTGTCAAAATAGAAAGTATAATACAAGGTTGTTGTATTATCGCAAACTTATGAAATAAGTAGTCTCTGCCCCACAACTGATAAAGATTAACTTATTTATGAAACTCTTTTTTAGGTACCCTGTATTGACATTTGCTACCTGGCTGGAGCTGAGAATTTAGAGGACTTGGCAATTCAGAAAAGTAGTATGGCTTCTGCCATTTTGAAAAAGGTAAGCAATTCCTTTACTTTTATGTTTGCCTGTTTCTGTTTCTGGACTGGTCTCCTTTCTTCTTAGTGAGAAGCTGAGGTAGAATGATAATAGCAACGTTGAATTAAGATTAAGGTGTAAAGTAAAAGTTATTCATTAGCATGAGTTTTCGGCTGATTTCTAAGTATTTAATCATCTGAAATTCTTGAATATTGTCCAAGAAATGTTTCTTTGTTAGCAGTCTACAAAATCCTCCACTGAATCACTCCTAAAATACAGCCTTGAAAATATATATCCGTAATGTCTTCATTCACAGTCCCATGATATGATCATGTGGATATATTATACCATATACTGAAAATACAAGATACAATACTGAAGATACCACGATATTATGGAAACTGTTCTACCATAAATGTGAACACAATAGTGCCAGTAAAATTCACCCATAACAAATTTCAGTATATGCGCCTTTCTGAGTAAGTGTGATCCGTTATATCAGGTTATATCTGTGCAACTAGAAGGAACGAAAAGATGGAAGCCGGAAAGAAATCCATGTAAAGCAAGTACAACAAAAGAGGGTACAATAGTCTGTATTAGTGAGGGGACGGGGAATATAAACGTATTAAAGTTTGTACGAAAATATGGCCTTGTAGATACGGAATGAAAACTGGTAAGGGGCGAAGAAGGCAGAAGTTATGAGAGAGTTGAGAGATTCTGGACTGAAGCGTGGTCTGTTACTGAACCCTTTCTACAACCTGACAGACAGATGAACAGCGTATGTTGCTCTAAACTGGTCTACTAAAGACAACACCAAAATTCACGGCAACAACAACTACTACTACTTGCATCTTTAATAAATATTGCTTTGCAGGTAACGAGAGAGTACAGTGTGCAATGAGGAAAATTAGCATTTTAAAATACCTTTTTCACACGACTTTTAACAACAGTGTGCATCCAAAGGTATCAAATTTTCTCAACAGACAGTAAGCTAAGAAAAAAAAAAAAAAAGAGTATGTCAATAGACCGGGCATATTTACCTTATGTTTCCGCGGGCACTTTCAGGAGTGGAATGTGGGTGCTTTAAACTCTCAAGATTATGAAACTTATTTGAGTTGGTCCCGGTGAAGAAGGCTCCCAACCACCTCTTCCTTACCGGTTCATTTTTTGATACAGCTCATTAATAATCCTTGTATGCTAGATTTGCCTCCCATGTTGGGGTTTAAAACATAGAAACAACATACAAGAGAGTAGTAAGGTGTAGTACGAGACCATGGGTATAGGAGTGAATATAGAAATGACGCAGGAATGAGTATCAACGTAAAAAGAGTATAAAGATCACCGCAGATCAAGTATTTGGCCAAGAGTTGTCTGCTTACCTTTTTGATGTATTACAACATTGACGGAATAATTTAGTTCGCCACGTGTGTGTGTGTGTGTGTGTGTGTGTGTGTGTGTGTGTGTGTGTGTGTGTGTGTGTGTGTGTGTGAATGACCACTTTACACACTAACCTGCCTGTAATAAAGAACAGGGCGTTACAAAGGCAGGCTTGAATGTTGTGTTCCATACCATTTGTTTACACAACCCTTACTGGTTGTCCTGGTGCATTGAATATAAAACATTCTGGTGCTATCTCGCTCGTTTGCACCCCCTCCCCATCCTCTCTCTCTCTCTCTCTCTCTCACACACACACACACACACACACACACACACACACACACACACACACACACACACACACACACACACACACACACACACACACACACACACACACGTACTAGTTCTCACTAGTACAGAAATTCCTACGAGATGAACAGGAAGCCGCCTTTCTGTTATCAAAGAACTATATGCAGGCTAATGATGCTCGGCTCACATGAGACACAACGACCACTGTTAATAATAATAATAATAATAATAATAATAATAATAATAATGTTAGTATTATTATTATTAGTATAATTATAATGATAATAATAATAATTATTATTACTATTTTGTTGTTGTAGTTGTTGTTGTTGTTGTTGTTGCTGCTGCTGCTGCTGCTGTTATTTTATTAATATCATCATCATCATCATCTTGTTTACGTTATGTGTGTGAAAACATTAAATACAGCATGCAGGTTTTACGGTGTTTTAATGGCTATGGTGGTGAGATGGGTAGGAGATTAAATATGAACGTATAACTCTGCAGTATTGCTTATGTATACATATTAATTTAACTTCCTTATATTATGCATAGTAAATTAGGTGATTAATCTAATTTGATCAAGAGATATTTGTTTTTGGTAGGGTATTCCTAGTGATTAAAGGGGTGCACGAGTAAAACTTAAATATTCCCTGCGTGACCTCTTTGGTGATAAAAAGGAAAGGGGGTATAGAACCAACAGTCCCACTATTTTAAAGCCTCACTACTAGATCCTGTGTCTGTCTGGAAATGGGAGATGGTGTTCTTGCTGTTGTTGAACTTTATATCACGTTCTGACTTGACCCACCTGCGGCGTTGAGACAGTCAATCGATACCACCAAGCCACGTCACTGATCTACCAGAGACTGAGTGTTTTGTTGTTGTCTCCTTTGTGTCAGTACCGGACAGTGTGACGTTGTTATAGGGAATGAGGTGTTGATTTAGGTACTGGTAGTGTGTGATCTACATGTAGAAGGCTGGCGTTATTTTGTTTGTATAAAAGCACGGGAGTCCATAGAGAGATCCAGCCAAACCATCCTATCTGTCCTACATTATTATGTAGCTAAATACCTGTATTTCAGTGTTGGCTGTGGGTAGAGATAGGTCGGTATGGGTTGATGTGGATTAAATCTAAATATACCTATGCTAAATATACTTAAATCAATAAATACCTATGGATTCTTAAGTACTGCTGGACTAAAAATGTGAGTGAAATAAAGTTTCGGTGTTGCTTAATTAGTCAGTGCCAGAAACCAAAGGTAACTTTTAAAAATTCTGAAGGCTTGTAAAATAACATTTGTAACCTACTGGCACAACTAAGCAGTGAAAGTTATCCCCAAAAGACAAGCTTTCGACTTGGTTAGGTTG
The DNA here is from genome assembly GCF_032717465.1 of Coenobita brevimanus. Classification (NCBI taxonomy): domain Eukaryota; kingdom Metazoa; phylum Arthropoda; class Malacostraca; order Decapoda; family Coenobitidae; genus Coenobita; species Coenobita brevimanus. The sequence goes on along the minus strand of NC_137022.1, from coordinate 10,964,428 downwards.
CATCAATTTTTGTTGGATGGTATTAAAAAGTTTCATTTCACAGTATAATGAGAAATGCTGACGAGAAGTATCGTGCATAACAAGTTGTTATATAAACAAGTTTTCATGATTTATAGTGTGAAATAATAATGAAATTTTTATTTCTCCACACGAAAACATCGCGAATAGTAGGGGGCCATTGACCTAATGTATTGCTGAAATACTGATTTAGAAAGATGTAAAGAATTGGATATTTGAATTTTTTTTATAATAACCTTAATTTTTCTAGATGATCAATTTCATTTCCCAGTGTAACAAAGTAATAACACCACGTATCCTCATACATGCAGTTTAATAATACACAAGAGGTGCGATTCGCTGCAGGGAAGGCGTCATGGAGGCTGATATTTTTCAGTTCGCTACATCATGGCAAACAATCACGAAAGAGAGTCAGTTGGCTACTGACCTGGTTGGTTAAGTAACATCATCAATATATGTTACTCCGTGATTATCACTTTCTTCTCACGCTAATACTTTAAATAGTTAAATTCATCATCTACTGCCTGAAGAAGAGCAGACAATGGGGGGTTTAAATACATACTGTAAACTTCAGTGGAACCCAGGAGAGCACATGTTTTCACGAAGCTGTTGTGCACATTCAGTACAAAATTCTTCAGGTCGAACATTTTCCAGCCTCCCTGATAGCTACTTTCCATATTTTTAAGGTCGACTTCAATAATATTAATCAAAACATAATCGAACCAATACTGGTAAGGCTTTACTTTCGAGAAAACATGAGTTTTATCAATAAAAATATTTATTCTTATTTCTTGTGTGATTCACTTAATTTGACCCCCTTTTCATTCGGAAATGCCTTGTTACCCAGTTTATTCTCATCCTTAAAACCACCCCCATCGACAGAGGAGACCCACGGGCGTGCTGGTTTGGAGTGAGGTAGAATACTGTGAATGGAAGAACTGCCACTGCAGAAATTATGGTTAATATATGAATCGAAAAAAAAAAATCCAAACCTCCCAAAATATTAATTTATCGTCATTTTACCAAATCAGACCACACGTGCAGAAAAAAAGACAACTAAAAAGGTGATTTTAATCGTTAATCTTACCTCATCCAACCAAACCAGACTGAACCTAACCTATCTATCTATCTACTGCCAGACGCCTCAATCCCGTAAGGGGTGGCCACAAACAAATCGCCTCCATGTCGCTCTATCCCCCACCATTTTACTGCCCTGCTCCCAGCTCACACCCTCCTCTCTCATATACCTCTCCACTCCATCCCTCCATATCATCCTTGGCCTTCCCCTCCTTTTCCCCCCCTCCACCTCTCTCACATACACTCTCCTCGTCAGTCTCTCACTCTCCATCCTCTCCACATGGCCAAACCACCTCAGTGTGTTTCTCCTAACGTTTCTCATCACATCCACATCCACACCACAACGCTCCTTCACTTCCTCATTTGTCAGTCTGTTTCTCCATGTGACTCCACAGGCTCCTCTCAAATACCCGGTAACTCATTTCCACTGCTCTCACTCCTTCACTTCCTCATTTGTCAGTCTGTTTCTCTATGTGACTTCACAGGCTCCTCTCAAATAACTCATTTCCACTGCTCTCACTCTTGACTTCTGTCCCTTCAACAAGGTCCAAGATTATCTTCCATACATTACAGTTGGTACTAAATTAATGTCATGTACTAACTTTTTCACTTCCATGATCACTTCCCTGTTACTTATCACTGCTTTTCAGCAACCAGCAACCTTTCTTCCTTGTTGTACCCTTTCAGGTACACTTCACCCTCTAAACTTCCATCCTCACTGATCACATTACCCAAGTACTTGTACTTCAACGCACTCACATTTCCTCCTCATCCAGCCTCACTGTACATTCACTGACTTCACTTCTCGCGACGACCATAACTTTACTCTTCCCTACATTCACCTTTAGGTTCCGTTTTTTACAGACACTAACCTCATGTAACTATAATTTTCAAGCAAGCATGCAGTCTGCATCGCAGATTCGATCTTTTGTCCGTAACTTTTTCTCCAATGTCCATATCTCCATTACTAATAATTTTCTAAGGATATATCATTTGAAATTGCTCCTGCTATTGATGAGAGGAACCTAGAGAAAACACATAAAACTGCGTACCTTGCGTTTGTCCGTAAGGTTCTGACCAAGTACATACCCCCCACGTCCCTGCACACTTAACCAAGCACGTAGCGGCCCTCACTCCCCCCCCCCACCTTTTCTTTTAAAAGTGGACATAAGGAGAACATCTTGAGTAACCATAACCTGGGCCCTTCAGATTCCTTGCGCAGGTCACATTGCAATCTCTGAAAAAAATAATATTTATTTCATTTTCATTATTCAAAAATCTATTTAAGACCTGTGGCGGGGGGGACACAATCTGGCCGCATTATGGGGTGGTGCTACCACTCTGAGGCCAGGTTGTGTTGGGAAGAATACGGCCACCGTATTCCCTGCGTGTCGTAAAAGGCGACTAAAAGGGGTGGGGTGAGGTGACTAGGGACTCCCTCCTCTGTTTTTTAGTTCCTAAAAAAAGACAGGCCAGAGAAAGGGATGGAGGATTGAGTTATCCACGTACCCTGAAGATTGGGTCTATGAATGTGCGTGGATGTAGTACGATTGAAACGAAGATGAAAGGGAAGGATGAGTCTATGTTTGGAAGTGTGAATGGAAGATTGTCAGGTGTTGATAGAGGAAGGGCAAGAGAAGGTGTGGCCTTGTTAGTGAGTCCGGAAGTACAGCAGTGTGTGATTGAATGGAAGGAGGTGTCATCGAGACTGATGTAGGTGAAAGTGAAATTTGAACGTGAGTTGTGGGTGTTTGTGAGTGCATATGGGCCTGGTAGTGAAATGGATGAAGAAGAGAGAGAGTCTTTCTGGAATGATCTTGATGAGTGACTGCAGAGTTTGGAGCGAATGTGAATGTGGTAATGATGGGAGATCTGAATGCTAGAGTGGGAAATGTAGCAGTTGAAGGTGAAGTTGGTATGCATGGTGTGCCTGGAAGAAATGAAAATGGGGAACGAATGATAGGGATGTGTGTTGAGCGAGATATGGTGATTGGAAATACGCTGTTCGAGAAGAAAGATATTTATATGTATACATGGGTGAGACAGGAGGGTGGAATGGATGTGGATAAAGCATTGATGGACTATGTGGTTGTGTCTAGGAATGTAATAGGAAGATTGTTGAATGTGAGAGTTCTGAGAGGGGAGGGTGGAGGTATGTCTGACCACTACCTGGTGGAGGGAAAGTTAAGAGTAGGTAAGAGATGGCTGTGAGCTAGGAGGGTTAGGTGTGGCAGGGAGGTTTTGAAAGTGAGTGAGTTGGATAAAAGAGAGAAAAAGATAGAGTATCAGGAGAAATTGAAAGATGAGTGGAACGCAGTGAAAGATCAGGATAATGGCAGTGTGGAGGAGGAATGGCAGTTGTTTAAGAGTGCTGTGGTGGGGCATGCAGAAGAGGTGTGTGGTGTGAGACGTGTGGGTGGTGGTGTAAGAAAAGGAAGTGAATGGTGGTGTGAGGAAGTAAGTATGGTTGTGGCTGAGAAGAGACATGCATATGAAGTGTGGCTGCAAAGGAGGGATGAGGTGTCATATGAGAGGTATAAGGAAAAGAGGAATAGGCCGAGAAGGGCTGTGCATGATGCAAAAGTGGCAGCAGATGAAAGATGGGGTAGGCGACTGACTGAGAATTTTCAATAGGATAAGAAAATGTTCTAGAAGGAGGTGAAAAGGGTGCGAAAGGGAGAGTCTGGGAAGGAAGAGCGGGTAAAAGCAGAGGATGGAAGGATGCTAATTGAGATGGATGCAGTAAGGAAGCGATGGGCAGAGTATTTTGAAAGATTGTTAAATGTAGAGGAGGAAAGGGTGGCTGAGATTGTGGCGGATGGAAGGGTGCAATGAATAAATGTGTTGGGAGAATTGAATAATTCTTTGATCACGAAGGAGGAAGTGGAGAAGGCAGTAAAGGAGATGAAAACAGGGAAAGCTGCAGGTATGGATGGGTGTGCTGTGGAATGACTGAAGAGTGGTGGAGTGACTATTGTTGACTGGATAGTAAGATTGTTGAATGTGTGCTTTGTGAAAGGTATGGTGCCAATTGACTGGGCAAGTGCTTGTGTGGTCCCGTTGTATAAAGGCAAGGGTGTTAAGTATGAATGTACTAGCTTTAGAGGTATAAGTCTCTTGAGTGTTGTAGGTAAGGTGTATGGTAGAGTGTTAATTATGAGAGTTAGAGAGGGTACAGAGGAAGTGATTGGTGATGAGCAGTGTGGCTTTAGGAGAGGGAGGGGATGCGTGGATCAGGTGTTCACTGTGAGACAAATGTGTGATAAGTATTTAGCGAAAGGCAAGGATGTGTTTTGGGCAGTCATGGATTTAGAGAAAGCATATGATAGAATTGATAGGGAGGCTTTGTGGACTGTTTTAAGACTGTATGGACTTGATAGTACGTTACTAAAAGGGGTGAAAAGTTTTTATGTAAATAGTAGAGCATATGTAAGAGTGGGAAATGCTGTGAGTGATTGGTTTCCTGTGAGAGTGGGTCTGCGACAGGGATGTGTGATGTTGTCTTGGTTGTTTAATATTTATATGGATGGTGTTGTAAGGGAGGTGGAATGCAAGAGTTTTAGGTGGAGGTGTGAGTCTGGTGAATGTTGATGGTGGAGAGTGGAATCTTAAGCAGCTGCTGTTTGCAGATGATACTGCACTGGTGGCTGATTCAGAGGAGAGATTGAGAGAGTTGGTAGAGGAGTTTGGAAGGGTGTGTGAAAGGAGGAAATGGAAAGTAAATGAGAATAAGTGTAAAGTGATGAAGTGTACGAGGTTGGTAGATGGTAGGGAGATGAATATAGTTTTGAACTGTGAGTTGCTTGAGGAGGTAGAGTGTTTTAAATATTTAGGGTCACATGTTGCTGTGGATGAAAGAATAGATGCAGAAGTGAAGTTTAGAATAAATGAAGTAGTTAAGGTGCTGAGAGGAATGAAAAAAGTGTTTAGATGTCGTTTGCTTAGAATGGATGTAAAGAGAAGGCTGTATGAGGGTTTTGTGGTACCTACTGCGTTATATGGGGCTGAAACATGGAATATGGGTGTAGCAGAGAGGAAAAGTTTGAATGTAATGGAGATTAGGTGTCTGAGGAGTATGTGTGGAGTGATGCATATAGATCGAGTGCGAAATGATGAAATGCGAAGGAGAACTGAAGTTGTTCGGGAGATGGCTGGTAGAGTTGAGCAGAGGGTGTTGTGATGGTATAGGCATATGGACAGAATGGATAATAAGAGAGTGGTGAAAAAGATAACTAGATCTGATGTGAGAGGTGTAAGGCTGAGAGGGAGACCACGAATAGGATGGCTGGGCAGTGTGAAGAGAGCACTGGATGCAAGAGGGATGTCTGTTGAGCAAGGAAGAGTGGCTGTGCGTGACAGAAATAAATGGAAAGAAATTGTGAATGAATAAATGATGACACAGCCCTGGGGGGATATTCTCCCGCATTTGGTCTGATCAGATAGTCAGGTCAGGGGCGGGTAAGGGGATGGGTCTATTATGATGTGGCAGGGGTAAACCAGCTCTGCCATCAGGCCTTACTGCGGATGTCACTGATTGCACCACGCAGTTGACCCTTGTGCGTTGTGATGCAGTGAGGATCTGCCCCTTCTCTCCTTTGGGGCTAAGATGCGAATGAATGTGTTTGAATGGATGAGTAAATGGGGAGTGTGTCGTCCTGTCTCGGCTACCTCCCTTTCCTTGGGGGAAGCAGCCTAGGTATATAGACAGATTTAAGACAGCATTCTACTTATCAAAAGGCACCGGATCACTGTAAGACACATAACTATGTGGAGTTTCGTGACTTTATATTGAATATTATTTGAGTTCTGGCCAAGAAACGAAATCTCCATGCAAGGCCAGCTGCTCTGCCTCTCTACCACCCAACTCTGTGGATGGACACCCATTGATCTCAGTGATAACAACACCCTACTCTGACTTTCTCAGATGGAGGGTACAAAAATAAGTCAACATAAACAAAACTTATCATTACGAAAATAACGTGTCAGTTAAAAGAAATTCCAGTAAATCCACCTTGTTTGTAGGTATATGCAGAAATGCACATGATGAGGTGAATGCAGAGATGCTTAAGTGTAGTGGAGAGAGTAAATGAATGAATGAATAAATTAAAATATGACATGGCTGTGCAACAGCAGAGGTCATATGCCGCTGAACATAAACATTAAAAGAAAGGCAAAATATATAAAAACCATGAAAAGCTAAGAGAGGAGCGATGCATAAAAAAGACCGACAGTATAAAAGAAAGTACCAAAACTAAAACGGGGTGGAAAAAATGAGGTTAGGCGAGAACATTATAAAACACAAACTAAAATATGGTAAAGCCCTACAGTGGAGAAGGCCAAAACTCAATACAAAGGAGAAGGTGCCTCCCCCCATAGCACAAGCCTCTTCCCCAAGCACCAAGGAGAGAAGGTACGATCCATTGCTGGCTTGGCACCTGGAAAGGTACTGTTGACGAAAGTCCCCAAGACTGGGGCATTCCACAAGAAGATGCCGCACAGTCAAAGGAACCAGTCATCACAATAGGGTGGGGACGCCCTCTCCATTAAAAAACCATGAGTCAGCCTGGTGTGGCCAATCTGAAGATGGGCCAAATCTGTTTCTCACTGTCGGGATAGTCCTGCATACCCCCCATCGCACAGGTTCCGACGAATGCTGCAGAGTTTGTTCGCCCCTACTGCATCCCACCTTCTCTGCCAACAGAGACGGACAGCCTCTACAGTGGTTGTACATAAATCCTCAGATAGGACACGACAATGAGGAGAGGAAGGGCGAGAGACAACAGCTCTCACCAAAGAGTCAGCACACTCATTGCCCATGACCCCCATATGTTCAGGGACCCAACACAGTTGTACAGAGTATCTTCTACTACCTAATAAGTAAAGCCATTCCAATCAGACAGGACTAGGTGGTGTGGTGGAAAGCCTTAAGACAAGCTTGTAATGCACTGAGTCACTAAAAGTGTTAAAAGAAGCCGGAGGAAAACTGAAAATCACTTCAATTGCGACTAATATGGCAGTAATTTCAGCGGTAAAAATAGATGCAGAAGGAGGGAGACTCCCACCACGGCTAAAATCACGAAAAATGACACCAGAGCCTGTCCCTACATGGGATTTAGAGCCATCAGTATATACAGGAATTGAGTCACTGTGAGCAGTGGCATGTTCTAAAAAATAGGACAAAGCTGCCTGTGAGGAAAGGGAGGCTTTCCTTTCAAGAAAGTAATCACATGGTTGTACCTCTGGGAGAAGCCAGGAAGCCACTCGTGGGACATGCATAGGGCATGCAGGGTAGGTCTGAACACCCAACTCCGCCATGGCAGCCCTCGCTCTGTACCCAAGGGGGTGTGGATAGCGAGGGTGGGTGTTATAAAAAGGGAGAAGAGTGACCTCGGAGATAGCCTTACAACTCAGTGAGGCCGGAAGACGGTGAAGGTGGAGCCAACACTACACCATTAAGGACTGCCTGCTGTGATCCAGTGGCGATTCATTTGCATCAACCGATAGACTTTCAATAGGAGAAGACCGGAAAGCCCCAGCTGACAAACGAATCCCAGCATGATGGACCGAATTTAGTGGCCACAGCCTCGCCTCAATTGCAGAAGAGTATACCACACACCCATAGTCCTGTTTGCTCCTTACTAAGGCAGGGTAAAGGCGGAGCAGGATGGTTCTGTTAGTGATGGGCGATATTCGATTTTTTCTGTAATCGATTATTTCGATTACTTCTTTGGTCAGTAATCAATTAGTAATCGATTACTTTTCGATTACTTTTACCTTAAAATTTATATTATATGGGTATATTGGTAAAGTCAATATAAGGTAAAATGTTATGGCTTCATTGTACTCTCTCTCTCTCTTTCTCTCTCTCTCTCTCTCTCTCTCTCTCTCTCTCTCTCTCTCCAACCATTATGTTAAGGGAAAAGACCTGGGAACAGTAAAAACATTACTAATACCTGAAAATTTAATTAACCAGTAATCAGATCTGCTGAGCCTCCCGCCGGACAGTCACACGACTCAGTTCTCACACTGCCACACAGTTGGCAGCTGTGCAGTGCACACTCGCCACAGTCTACACAGTACACAGAAACTGCACGTACGAGTTTGCTGTATTCGATTTGTCTTCTTCAATGTCTGAGGCCCCAGCTTTTTATTCTGCTCGTACATACAGCTATTAATTATCAGCTACCTCTTTTTTACATATATCTTTATGAATTAAGGTGTTTATTATAAAACAGATTAATAATATTGGGGAAAATCCATTGAAATGCACGTGTCTATAATACATATTTAATATATAATTTATGCAGGGAATAATCGTTTGGTAGTCGATTACTGGGAACCGTAATCGATTAGTGAATAATTTTACCTTGTAATCGATGTAGTCGATTACAAATAATCGATTACGCCCACCACTAGGTTCTGTCAGCACTCCAAGACAAGTGAGATAGAGTCCATGGGAGAGACAGGGTACGGAGGTACAAGAGTCGTAAAGAACAGATATGTGGTACCCACGTCAGTCTCCTGTCAAAAACAAGACCCTGTGGCCATGTAAATGGAGGTCTGGTTCTGGGTGTACACCTTTCAAATGGCAGAAATGCAAGGCCACCATCTTCGCTGGGGAGAAATGGAGGCCGTGCATGGTGGCTCACTGAGAGACCCTGTCCAGAGCGAGCTGCATGCGACATTCAGCCACGGACATTCGGGAAGCAGCATACCATAGAGCCAAATCATCAACATACAGCGAGGCTGACACCCTTTCTGGAATTGAGGACACAAAACTATCCAAAGCTAGAGCAAAAAGGTCACAATGAGGACACTTTCTTGAGGCACCCCTTCCTCCTGAAGGTACGAAGGGGACAGGGTGACACCAACCTGAACCCTGAATGAGCGGTCATGCAGAAAATTTACTATAAATAGAAGTAGCCTGCCACATTAACCGAAAGAATGGAGTTGTTGGAAGATACCAAATCGCCATGTAGTATCATATGCCTTTTCTAGGTCAAAGAAAACGCACAGCAGATGCTGCTGCCTAGCAAAAGCATCGCAAGCTGCTGCCTCAAGACGGACCAGTGCATCTGTTGTTGAGTGATATTTTCAAAAACCAGATTGACACGGAGAAAGAGATTCATTCCTTTCAAGGAAATACATTAGGCATGTGTTGACCGTTTTCTCAAATAATTTACACAGGCAAGATGTTAAGGCAATTGGCCGATACTCCAGGGGACTTTAACCTGCCTTCCCCGGCTTCTGGAATGGCAGGACAATAGCCTCACGCCAAGAGGAGGGAAGAGAAGACTCCTTCCAGATTCTATTAAAAAGGCTGAGGAGAAAAGACAGTACATCATTATTCAGGTGCCGAAGCATTGTGTAGGGAATATCATCCGGCCCTGGTGAGGTGTCATGACAGAGAGAAAGGGTAGATTGGAGTTCATAATAAGAGAATGGGAGGTTGTAGGACTCCACATTCTCTGAACGGAAGTCCAATATCCTTGCCTCCTCTATCTCCCATTGTCTGGCAAAAATTGGTGAGCTAATGTCTCTCTGACCGCCACAAAGGCAGACGCAAAAGTATTGGCCATAGCTGCAGGGTCACCAACAGGCTCACCATCAGACATCAGCACAGGGGACCTGATTTGAGTTAATTTTCCTGAGATCTTTCGCACCCTCTTCCACACCTGAGACACTGGCATTTTTTAGTTTACCAATGACACATAAGCCATCCACGTGTCCCGCCTAGCTTGTTTCAGTACCTGACGAGCCTTAGCCCGCGCCCTTCTGAACTAGGCAAGATTATGCTCTGTCTTGCATCTACAATAATGGGAGAAAGCTAACTTCTTAGCACATACAGCAACACTGCAATCCTCATTCCACCATGGGACAGGTTGATAATGATATGTGCCAGAGGTTTTAGGAACAGCAAGAAGGGCAGCAGAATGAAGAATTGAGGTAAAGAACGAGACAGCCTCATCAATATGCAAAAAGTCTTCAACCGAGACATCAAAAGCAATCTGAGAAGAGAAGAGGGACCAGTCCACCTTATCCAATCTCCACCTCGGTAGACAGGAACAGGGACTAAAGGCTGTTGCAGTAAGGAGGATGGGAAAGTGATCACTTCCATGGAGATCCTCCATAACCTCCCAGGTAAAGTCCAGGAGACAGTCAGAAGAGCAGATGGAGGTCAATTGCAGTAAATGAACCTGTTTGGGGGTGAAAATGTGTAAACGCCCCAGTATTGAACAGGGCAAGATCCTCATCCTCCAATAAGGATGCCAGCAAACTCTCACGTTGGTTAATAAGACAGTCATCCCACAAAGGGTAACGACCATTAAAGTCCCCCAAAAGAAGAAAGGGTGTAGGTAACTGACCAAGAAGGTTCTCAAGTTCCACCCTACTGACTGCTTTGTTGGGCGGTAAATAAATGGAACAAACTGTGTACCAGCGGTGGGCATACAACCGCACGGTAACACACTGAAGGTTAGACTGGAGATGAACTGGCTGATGAGGGATGTCAGGTCTTACCGAAACAGCACTACCCCCAATGGGACCCCGGGTTGCTGTTGAGTAAAAAGCATTGTACCCAGGTGGTGCATGGGAAGTGGCAAACCCTACAAGAGTTTCATGGAGACACACACACATATAGGGGAACGAGTCAGGAGGGTCCGTAGCTCCTCCCAATTACTGCACAGCCCTCGACAATTCCATTGTAATATACTGGCTGAGAATGCCATAGTACCCATAGTGAAGGAAGAATCAGGATGAGGGGCGAGACAACCTTGCCCCACCAGCGGGTCTGGACTGATGATTATGAAAGCCCTTTGGTGGAGCCTGTCCAGCACCAGAAACAAGCACCCTCTGTTTAACATCCGAAGGCAAATGTGAGGAAGAGGAAGTAATTTTTACTACAATCTTTCTTGGAGTGGATATACCAGTTTGTTTGGAAGGCGGCCTTGAGGCCACCTTTAGAGATGTTAGACAGCCAGTGCCCTTACTAGAAGCCCTAGAAGTGGAAGTAGAGTCCACATGTCTCAAGTCACTTGCAGAGGCCATCCTATGCTTCTGATCTGAAGCACTAACGAGCTGTCCAACGTCCCCAGGTGGGGACTGGACCAGAGCTGAACCATCAGCTACAGCTGTCACCTGGCTAGATCCCTCACCCGGCTTGACAGAGGGACCAGGAGAGGTGTCGACTGAAGGGTCAACAACAGAGACCTTAGGTGGCCAGTCTTCATGTTCGGAGGACTTTGATGAACAAAGGTGACGTTTGCCAGGTACAGTATAGATGAAGCCTCGGGCATACTGGCTACAATGGGAGAAGGAGTCTGGTCAATGTGGACATCAGCCACCATCACAGAAGTATGTAAGTCATCAGCCACCGCAGTGGGGGCAGAAACAGTTGGGGGAGCAGTTGGGTAGACTTCACTCCCACCAACAGCATCAACCATGGGGAGAGCATCCTCCAGATCACGAGTTGAAGGAGTAGGCACTGGAATACGTCGAGGCTGCCTCTCAGATACAGGGTGGTGCACCGACACTCCAGCAAGGACAACAGCATAAGTAACTCCGGGCTGGAAAAAGCGAGTCTGGGCCCTCTTAGCTTCAGGAAACGAAACCCTCTCAGTAGTTCGAATAGACAAAATTTCTTTTTCTAGCCAGTAACATGGGCAATTTTTAGAATTTACAGTATGAGGACCCCCACATTGATAGCATTTAAGGGGGCCTGGACGGTCACTGGTATGACTTGGTCTGCCACAAGAGACACATACAGCAGGAAGGTCAGCCTGTGCATGGCGGCAAAAGCGGCTAACATGGCCATAACCTTGACAGTGGAAACACCGCTTTGGGGTTGGCACATACGGCTTCACTGGAATAGATAGCCAAGCGAGTTTCACCGATGCAGGCAATGTTAATCTATCAAAAGTCAAGAAGAGCGTTGGAGTTGGGGTCAGAACACCATCAATATTCTTTGGTACCCGGTGAACACTTACAACACCAGAGGAGCGAAATTCCTCCAATAATCGGGCCTCTGGGTATCGGAGGAGGTCACTAGAGTAAATACCCCCCTTACTCTGGTTGAAGGTGCCATGGGGTACACAGGCCATACTGCCGCCAGATACGGAAGTCAGATTCTGGAGACAGGCGCTTTCTGCTGGGGAGGACACCTCAATAAGTAGGCTACCATCCCCCTGGGTTGAGATCGCCAGTTCACAGCCACAAGCAGAAACAATGGCTCGGTGCAGTTCAAAAATATCTATACCCAGCACTGAACCACCAGCAGAGGGTTTCAGTACTAGATACATTGTGAAGGTCTCAGGCTTACTCTCTTCTGGGCTGAACCCCAGAGCCAAACCAACCTGACGTAACCTTCTCCTATTCCCAGTTGAATGCTGGGTCAGAGGAGAGTAGTCCTTTGGGGCCTGGAAAGGCTCTAGCGTGGCAATTAGAGAGGATGACTCCTCAGATTTACTGGGGACAGATGAGATGTCATCAACAGTATTTTTTGTTAAGTGATCCATTAACTCTTTAACCGCGGGCTTGTTTTGCTTTGACTTGCGGCTCCCGCGGGCATACTCGCGCTCTGACAGACTCTCTAAAAATATTTGCCAAAAATCAGTTATTAGTCCTAGAACATTAAAATCATAAATGCTTATGGCACATACCTTCAGCTTTCTTTTGGGGTGTTTGTTGAGCCTTCGACGAGTACCGTAGGACTTTTGGAGACCTCTGAAGTTGGGTAACGAAGTCTCCACTTTACACTTCCCGACAACTCGTAATATGATTACCACAGCCTGATATTATCACTAAAAACACTATTCTATGATTCTCAAATAGTTTGGAATCCATACTCCTAAAAAAAAAAAAAAAAACACTGTGAAAGCAATGGAAATTACGAGGGCGTATGACCATCCCACTTCCGATCGTTTGCCGCTGGTGGTGTCATTTATTATTCATAAAGACACTCACAGTTTATATTTCTATTACTATATAACACTTATATATATCTACAGTCTTTATCCATAAGTTTCCTTCAGTAATATTTGTTTAATGTCACTGCAGGGATTCAATTTCTTTCAGTAAAATACGTAGCATTCACTTTCTTGTCCTGTATACTAGCATTGAGAGTGAATGTCACTTTCACCTTCACTCTCATAACTCATAGTATTCATACATGCTAGAGTGAAACTTTCACTTTCATCACTCCTAGTATATATACTCGTATTCTTATGATACTACTCATTTACATTTCTATTTACGTTCTCTATTATATTTACATTATTTACATTTCTATTTTATTTACACTGTGCTATGCACTGTCACTTGAAGTAACTTATAAAACTATTTTCCACTGTTCATTTATATTTACATTCATTGCATTCACTTGCTGTTTACACATTATTTACAATTCCACTTGCACTGTTTTACTCAACAGAAAGATCGTAGTCACTCTCTTTTAATTGTCAGGCCTTTACATCTTTCCACACGAGGTTTAGTAGGGGGTAAAGGTCACAGGGCCCTTTGCATGGGGCTAAAAAGCGGCAGAAGTTAGCAGGAGCGAATTCGACGACAGTGAACTGATAGTGGTGGCCTCCTGCCACCTGGCTAGGGTGAGTGCAATGCTGCCAACTTCAGCCTTGTGAGACTTGCTAATATATAGCAATGAAATCATCGGCAGGAAACCAAGACAATACATAACAAATTAGGTAGTTCCAGGTGAATGTAAATATCACTTAGGTTTCTCCCTTCCTTTCTTATATATATTTTTATTATGAAAACAGATTATATGGCATATTTCAAGGGGAAATAAACAGCGAAAATTAGCGAACGAGTGCACGTGAGGTGTTGTCAGGTGATAATTAGCCAATTCCAGGTGTATGGCACTCTCACTTACCTTATTTCTTTCATGTATATATTATTTGGTATAAGAATAGGGCATAGGGCTTATTTCAATGGATGAAATCGGTGAAAATTTCCAGGGAAGATTTACTTAGCGTAGCACGGCCGGGCAGGCGAGAGGATAGGGTAATGGAGGGGAGGTAGGGAGGGGAGTCAAGAACAGGGAGAAATGGCTAAATTGTCAACAATGGATGGGAGTACAGATGAGATTAGGAGTGCTGACTAGTGATGGACATTGGCAGTACTGATAGATGATACAAGCCACCACTTGAAAGCCTGGGCGAATTCAAATTAACACAGAATCAAAGTGACGCCCCGCGTATGATCCCTTGCTCCCAAGCATCACGAAAGTGACGCTCCGCGGTTCAGAGGTTAATATACTACAGAAACTTCACTCCCCCACCCCTCCACCCACCTTGGAGCCCAACATGGGGAGGTCATATGCCAGGGACAACACCACTGGCGACCCTAGAGGTAGCGGTAGAGTATACATGGGTAACCACCGGGGGACCTGGGCAAGGATGACTCCAGGATGGTAGGAGCCACCAGGCCAGGCCCCCCCAGTGCCCACTTGACCCTAGCCAGTGCATGACCAGCCGATTGATCAGGTCGGGCCCAGCCAGGCCACCCATCTAGCCAGAATAAGGGACAAAGAGGTGTATTGCTAGCTGCAGGGTGCATCATGCAGCATCGCTCAATCTCCAGGACTTCTGTCTCCCAGCATTACAGGATGCCATGCACGGTAAACACGTGGGGAGGCAACAGTCCCGCCCTAGATGGTAAATGGGCAGGGACTAACATCACCAGCAGGTCTTCTTCACAAGTGATGTAGGGGGTACTTGGTCTACAAGGCTGACAAATACTGATCCCTACAATGGTAGGCATGCCTCAGAAGTAGGTGGCGTGGCCAGCCACGCTTCAAGCCCCACCACCACGTCAAAGTGAACTCCCTTGGTGGGGAGTGGAGAGAGTGGAATGAAATGCTTGTTGGCGATATGTAAGAAGAGTTGGATGAGTGAAACTGTGCCTGCAGAGTGGAAAAAAGACTGTGATTGTACCCCTGTACAAAAATAAAGGTGAGCAAAGTGAGTGCAAGAATTATCGTGGCATAAGTTTACTGAGTGTGGTAGGGAAGGTATATGGAAGAATTGTTATAGAGAAAGTAAGAGAGATATCAGAAGTCCTAATGAGTGATGAACAGGGTGGCTTTAGGAGTGGCAGAGGGTGTGTGGACCAAATATTTGCAGTGAGACAGATTGTAGAAAAGGCTTGTGAGAAGGACCATAAGGTGTTTTTGGTATTCATGGATCTGGAAAAAGCATATGACAAAGTGGGCAGAGAAGGATTGTGGAAAGTTTTGTGAATGTACGGTGTAGAGGGTAAGCTTCTAGGTGCCGTCAAGAGTTTTTATGATGGTAGTGAAGCATGTGTAAGAGTTAATGGGCATCTAAGTGAATGGTTCATGATCAGTGTGGGTGTGCGACAAGGTTGTGTGATGTCCCCATGGTTGTTCAATATATGTATGGATGGGGTGATGAGAGAAGTAAAAACACTAGTAATGGAGAAAGGGATGGCGTTGGTAAGGAATGGTGATGGAGAGAATATCGGAATATCTCAAATTTGTTATATACTGATGATGCAGTACTGCTGGTAAGTACCAGACAAGAACTTGGTAGGCTAGTGCAGAGTTTTGCTGATGTCTGTAAGCGTCGTGCCTTGAGAGTAAATGTAGAAAAGAGTAAAGTGATGGTTATTGAGAGAGAAGGTGACCCCCAGTATGATGTCACAGTGAATGGAGAGAGACTGGAATTGGTGAGAGATTTCAAATACCTGGGTACATTGATAGAAAAGAGAGGAAAATGTGCAAACGAAGTGGAAAGTAGAGTGACACAAGGAAGAAAACTAGCTGGTGCAATGAAGGCCTTGATAAGAAACAGAGGCTTGAGTGTTGCAGCTGCACGAGGCTTACATGAAGGAGAGTTAGGGCGAACTTTAACATATGGATGTGAGACTATGGTGTGGCATGAAAATGAAAAGTCAAGAGTAAGAGCAGTGGAGATGGGACGGCTGAGGAATGTATGTGGAGTGCAGAGGGTGGATAGAATACGAAATAATGTGATTCGTGAAAGATGCGGAGTGAGGAAGTCGGTGCACACCAGAACCGAAGAGAGTGTACTGAGATGGTATGGTCATGTGGAAAGAATGGATAACAATAGAGTGGTGAAAAAGGTATATTTGAGCGAATTCAAAGGAGGCAGAAGGCGAGGTAGGCCAAGGAGAAGGTGGAGAGATATGGTGGATGGATGTGTGAGAAAGAGAGGTTTGGAAGTCGGTGAGGCTAGAAAACTGGCAGGAGATCGAGCTGGCTGGATGAATGTTGTGAGGAGAAGAGCATGATCAGAGATTTTTGGCACCCGTTTTTACCATGGCAGCATCTGGAATGACTCGATCAGATACGATTATGTGAGGCTACAGAACGTGATGAATGTGTTTGGCATGTCCGATAGAGCCAGGATTCCGGGGGCTTCAATGATGAGTGAATGGAAGCGTGGCCAATTGGATTGGGCAAATTTGGGCTATCTGGACATTGCTACTCCTCACCCTGCCCTAGGGTGGGAAGGGAGGTCCGGATGATATATATATATACACATATATATATATATATATATATATATATATATATATATATATATATATATATATATATATATATATATATATATATATACATACATACGAGTATATATCTATATCTATTTATCTATCTATCTATCTATATCTATATCTATCTATCTATATATATATATGTATATATCGATATATATGTATATATCTATCTATATCTATCTATTTATGTCTATATGTCTATCTCTCTCTCT
Organism: Coenobita brevimanus; assembly: GCF_032717465.1. Lineage (NCBI taxonomy): Eukaryota > Metazoa > Arthropoda > Malacostraca > Decapoda > Coenobitidae > Coenobita > Coenobita brevimanus. The sequence continues at coordinate 10,947,563 of NC_137022.1, read as the reverse complement.
CTCTCTCTCTCTCTCTCTCTACATATATATATATATATATATATATATATATATATATATATATATATATATATATATATATAGGTAAATGAACTAAGAATCTTGTACATTACTTTACGCAAGGAATAATTCCGAGTAAAAAGATGGCGATCTGATATATATATATATATAAATATATATATATATATATATATATATATATATATATATACAGGTAAATGAACTAAGAATCTTGTACATTACTTTACGCAAGGAATAATTCCGAGTAAAAAGATGGCGATCTGATAGTAAAATTTAAAAACGGCAAAAAAGTATATACTCTCTTAACCATATCAGATTTTTCCAAACCTAATGGGAATTCTTCTATTGCAGTGGTGCTCTTGATAAGCATTAATGCCACCAATATTTAAGAACTGGCAACTACATCCATGCCAGACATCTTGCTTACCCCTGGAGCTTGAAAACCATTGGAGGGTCAGTCTGGTATTCACGAATAAATAAAAATACACTTTGTGATTCAGACAGTTTATCAAAGATAACATAACGATCTTTGCTAATTAGGAATAAAGTTCCTGTTGGTTGGCGCAGAGTATATTAACGTGGTGTTAGTTTTCTACACTCATTCCATATTCTTAATTGTAATATTGTTGTAATCCATTTAATATTTTAGACTACCCTAATCAGTTTAACCTTTGAGCTTATTGCACAGTCAACAAACGAACAGGACTAAGCACTTGCAAACAATGGTAAGTTACTTGCCTATGCTTGTGTAGATCATAGCCAAACTACTACAGTGTCTTCCCACCCTTGTCTACTGCACAGATTATTGACGTCATGGCGTAGACAATCCTCTGCCCTCCCCCCCCCCCCCCGAGCAACCTTGGACGGGACTTAGACTTGGATGCAGTTGTCATCTGTCAAACTTCCCCCTCCCCCTCTGTTTCTTTTTCAGCAACACCCTCACACTTTTTCCTCTTTTTTACTTCATGAACTCTTTCCTTTCTTTTAACATAATACACCAAAGATGTTTGCACGAAGAATGATAATCAATAAAACATACAACACATATACACATATTTTTACATGAGTTTATATATATATATATATATATATAAATATATATATATATATATATATATATATATATATATATATATATATATATATATATATACACAGTAATCCCCGTACTACCCGGACACCCATTCCCGGACACCCCAATTCTCGGACATTTTGTGCCCGGGACTTCAGAACCCAAAATTGGCCAAAAAACACACACACACACAAAAAAAAAAATCCAAATTTATTTTCAACTGTAATTTGAACTTGGCAAGCGGTGCTGAACAGCTGTGTTTTCGCGCATAGTGGGCCAGTCCCCTGCTTCCTCCCCTCCCCAGTTCCCACCTAACTACCATCGTGACTAGATGCTCATCGCAATGGCTGCTTAACATGTTCGTTTTTGTGAAAAAACAGTGAATAAACTGCAGTACCTCGCCAATAGTGTTGTGCGATGTTAAGAAATTAGAATTCAGAGTGCAAAGGATTAAGTGCAGAGTGTAAACTGGCATGTTGCAACTGGCGTGGCACAAGTAAGAACAGAATGTGCAGAATTAAACACTTATGATTCACAGTGGAAAGGATTAAGTGTAGCACAACACTGGATTCCTGTACATGCTTCTAAGAGCATTTTCACCACTGCCAGAGCCATAGAGGAGGCGGGTTAATCTTCGTAACGGACACATACGTGTTGTAAGTACTCTGTACACTGCTAAATATTTTCCATACCTGCTTCTAATTTCTCATTCTCTGGTTCCTTTTCATTTATTTCATCCTTTCTGTCCCTTATTTGTGAGAATAGAGTCTTTAATAGGTGCCATGCATGTCCGGTAGGGAGTTATGTAGATGGTTTTCTGAGTTAGGCTGGGTTAGGGTCCATAAGTACCTGTCCAGGAGGCATTCTCCCAATTCCAGGACAAACCCAATTTCCAGACATGTCTTTGGCTCTGTTACATCGGTTATTGGAGGGATTATTATATACACACACACATATCTTTATCTATATCTATCTATCTATATATATATATATATATATATATATATATATACATATATATATATATATATCTATATATATATATATATATATATATATATATATATATATATATATATATATATATATATATATATATATATATATATATATATATATATATATATATTTCAGCAGCCATTGCAAGCCCACTGATGAGCAAAGGCCTCTCCCAACCATTTCCATGAATTCATTGACTGAGTCTCTGCCATAGTTTGCCTGCAAACTTCTCTATCTCATCTCCCCACCTCCTTTCTGGCCTTTTTTGTACTGTGCTTACAAACTCTACGAATCTAGTCACTCAGCCTCTTGCTCCATTGGTTATCCCGTTTTCATGCTACATAGCCTGCCTACCTCTTATTCTGTCCATTTATAACTCCTATAACGTCTTTCTCTTTAATCTGATCTCCCACCTAGGCTTATTTTTTACTGTCGCTTAAAGATATTTCTGACAATGACCTTTCCATAGCTCTTTGAGAATGGATTAGTTGATTTTCCATTGATTTGGTCAGTTTCCAGGTGTCACAACCATTTGGTAACTGGAATTATCCATTCGCTCTATGCTTTTCGTTTTATGCATATTGGCAAGCTACGTTTCATGATGTCTCTATGTTTACTGAAAGCTTTCCATCCAATTGTAAATGTGTCTCTTTTTTCCATCCATTTGTAATGTGTCTCTTTACTTCTTTATCATGGTCTTTCGTTAGTCTGAGTATTTGCCCCAACTAATGTACTCCTTGACTTCTCCAGGAAGTTCTCCGCTCATTCAGAAGATATTTGGTGTATTGGGATTAAACATTAGTTTTACTCCGGTTCATCTTTAGCCCTACGTTGAGATTTTCTGTTCAGATTATTAAACACTTTAGCGGTCCGACCCCCCTGCAGCCAGCAGAACCCTCATGCCCCTCCCCACTTGCCACTCTCCCTTCTACACTGTTGGCACTAAAGTTTTTCCTGTTTCTATCATTTTTTTCACCGCAAAATGTTAGGATTAGCGAAATTGTTTTTATAACACTCGAAAGGTTAGATTTGTAGAATATGATGAAACAAAAAAGAAAGTGATATTTGATAAAGTAAAATAATTATGACGAGAATAAGCTGAAGGAGCCCTTAAGAATATCTACTGTATACTAAATCGGTGTGCTCGAGATTTATTTATTCTGATAATTTTTTCACCCCAAAGTATTTGGATTAGCGGATTTGTTTTTATACCATTAGAAAGCATAGACTTTGTAGGATAAGATGAAAAAAGAAAAGAAAGTGATATGGCATAAAGTAAAACAGTTATAATGAGTATAATTTGAAAGAGCGCATAAGAATGTTTATACCACTCCTTTTTTTCTTAAGCGTTTTTTGGTCACGTTTTCTATTTTTTTTTTTTTTTTTCCATGAGTGAAAATATTATCACTGAACTACAAATTCAGTCAGGCTAATACCAAACCAAATATCAGGATGCTAAATGCAATTCTTGATTTATGGTGAATATTTCTTTGTTTGGACGCATACTTTCACGTAGGATGCAGATCCACATCCAGAGACTGCGAAAGTGTTACCATTTCTTCCAATGTCTCTGCTGTTTCTGAGATTAGGACAATGTCATCTGCAAATCTTACATGATATATTTTTTCTCCATCTCTATTTACTCCTTTGTTTTCCCAGTCATGCTTTCTAAAAATACTTTCTAGGCATGCTGTAAATAATTTGGATGAAATTGTATCTTCCTGATGGGTGCCCTTCTCTATCGTATTTTTTTTCCCCAAGTCTTTATGTAATTTAATTGAAGCAGTTCCTTCTTTATATATGTTTTCATGCAATTTTAGAATGTTCTCATTAACTCCTTCTTCTCACAATGAATTTATAATTGATATGTGCTCTACTGAGCCAAAAGCCTTTTTATAATCAGTAAAACCTAAGCACAAGGGCTGATTATATTATGTATTTTTCTCAGTTATCTGATGCACTGCATATAGATAATCAGTAGTCGAATACCCGCTTCAGAATCCTCCCCTTTCGCGAGGTTGGTTTACTTCCAAACTTGTTGTTCTTCTGTCTGTATGGACTTTAGTAAAGAGTTTATAAATAACTGATAATAAGTAATGAATCACTTGTTATTAACCCTCTTAGAAAACTTGGCCTGTGCACCCCTACTCTCTCTCCGGGTTTTGGCCCAGCCAGATATTTCCTCCACGCCGGAAGTACGGGTTATACTTTTTGTTACAGAACGGACCCTAATACAGATACCAATTATTTTTTTGTTGAATTGGAAAGCGAAAAGGTGTAGCTTTCTTTCGTTATTGGGCTGTAAATTTGTAAACGTATAAATTTGTGTAGACATAAGCATATGAGTACTATACTGAGTTCACGAAGAAACTGGAACTTGTTGTGGAAGTAAAATATCATTATATTAAATACAATACCTCTTCTGTTTGACTTACTTTGCTTTATGTTATGAAATTTCTCATAATATACCGTAGTGTATAGAGCACATGAAAATTTGCAATAGGACTATTTTTTGGTCCCAGTCAAAGCAAGATTTCTATCTGTCTATCTGTCTATTGCCAGACACCGTAATCCCGTAAGGGGTGGCCACAGACAAATCTAGTCCATGTCGCCCTGTCCCCCTCAATTTCACTGCTCTGCTCCTAGCTCACACCCCCCTCTTTCATATACCTCTCTACTCCATCCCTCCATCTCATCGTTGCCCTTCTCCTCCTTCTTCCCCCCTCCACCTCATTCACATACGTTCTCCTCGTCAGTCTCTCACTCTCCATCCTCTCCATGTGGCCTAACCACCTCGGTGTGTTTCTCCTAACGTTTCCCATCACATACACATCCACACCACAACTCTCCTTCACATCCTCATTTGTCAGTCTGTCTCTCCGTGTGACTCCACAGGCTCCTTTCAGATAACTCATTTCCACTGCTCTCACCCTTGACTTCTGTCCCTCCAACGAGGTCCAAGCTTCACTTCCATAAGTTAGAGTTGGTATCACAATATTGTCATATAGTAACTTTTTCATTGCCATGCACATTTCCTTGTTTCTTATCATTTCCATGTGTTAGAGCTGGAATCATAATACTGTCATGTAGTAACTTTTTCACTGCCATGCTCATTTCCCTGTTTCTTAACATTGCTTTCAAGGAACCAGCAACCTTTCTTCCTTGTTGTACCCTTTCAACCACTACACCCTCTAAACTTCCATCCTTACTCAAGACACTACCCAAATACTTTAACGCACTGACATTTTCCATTTCCTTCAGCCAGTCCCAAAGAGAGGGTGACCATTCCCAACCCTCTAACTATAGTCCAATTGCTTTAACATCCTGTATCTCAAAAGTTTTCGAGTCGATTCTTAACAGAAAGTTTTTAAAGCATCTTCCCTATCACAACCTTCTTTCTGATCGTCAGTATGGGTTCTGTCAGGGATGCTCCACTGGCGATCTTCTCATCTACCTTTCGGACTCCTGGTCATCCTCTTTTCGGGACTTTGGCGAAAGCTTTGCCATTGCACTTGACATCTCAAAGGCTTTCGATCGAGTCTGAAATAACTCTTTAATTTCCAAACTGCCCTTTTACGGTTTCTATCCTTCTATCTGCACCTTCATCTCTAGCTTCGTTTCTGGTCATTCTATACCTGCTGTTGTAGACGGCCATCGTTCTTCTCCTAGATCTATCAACAATGGTGTTCCTCAGGGCTCTGTCCTATCACCAACTCTTTCTTTTATTCATCAATGATCTTCTAAGCTGTACATCTAATCCTATCCACTCGTATGCTGATGATTCCTCCCTTCACCTTTCCATTCGGTTCCTGCAATGTCCATCTCAGCAGTTACTTCAACACACAAGGGATGAGGCTATGGCACACCTAATGTTTGACTTGGCTCATATCTCTGACTGGGGTAAAAATAATCTTGTTGTTTTTAACCCGCGGCATCCCGAGGACGTACTTCCACGTCCTCACGTTTTGTCACAGCTAATCCCGGGGACGTACTTCAACGTCCTGCAATTGCAAGGTTCATAATTTCCACAATTTTCAATTTTCGCGAGTCATTTTTGGTATGTATACACGTGACACCTTCCTCAACAAGATGCCAGGCAGAGACAATGCCTTACCCAGCATGACCTCCTCCCCCCCCCTGCATGCCATTGTCTCAGTAATTCACCTGTTATCAGTGACCTGGCCAGTATAGCCATGTCATGCCACGGTACGAAATTCAGGGCCAGAGTGATTCTCCAATCAATGACAATGTGGAGGACAAACTTTACATAGCATTAGAGGAAGAAACAGTTAGAAATGATGATCAGGTAATGTGGCAAAAAAAGGTCAGGTATTAGTGAGTGAAACAATGCTTATAATGCCTATATTACTGCTTGAAAACCAATATACTCTTGTACTACATATATATTCGTAACAGTAAATAAATAAATACAATTTATGAGTGGTGTGAAATAGTTATCCTCCCATAGAACTCTTTTTCTTTGGTGCCAGCCTGATAGAAAACCCAGTAAGGTAAGGAGGCTCTCCTACCTGTAATGAGTATTTTAAACCTCAGGTGAGCGATTTCTCTATGAATTTTCGATGTTTCTCACCAAAAGCAAAAGTTTTAGCAAAAAAAAAAAAGGTCGAAAAATGGTCGGGATTGGGGGGTACCAGTGGTCAAAAAGTGGTCGGGACGGGGCGGGTTAATGCATCAAAGACTCAGTTTTTACACCTATCATCCCGACAAAATCTTTCACAGGAGTACCCACTAATGTTTAATAATATCCAGCTCAATCCTGCATCATCCTTGCACATGCCTGGGGTTTCATTCACTCGGGACTTATCTTGGAAAGATCATTTTGCATCTCTTGTAAAATCTGCTTCCAAGAGATTTGGTGTGCTAAGCCGACTCCGTGCCTTCTTAACCCCTGCACAGTTGTTGACTTTATACACGGGTTTTATTCGCCCCTGGTTAGAGTACAACTCTCATGTGTGGGGAGGCTCCCCTCTCAATAGGGTGGAGTCAAAGGCTATTCATCTCATCAACTCTCCTCCTTTTACTAGTTTCCTTCAACCTCTGTCTCTTCACCGCACTGTTGCCTCTTTATCTCTTTTCTATCGCTATTTCAATGGTCACTGCTCCTCTGAACTGTCTGCTTGCATCCCTCCACCTCTACGACGGGCACGTAGCACCCGTCTAGCAAGAAACTGTCATCTCTTTTCTGTCGAACTCTCTGATGCAAGAGTTAACCGTTACTCCCAGTATTTCATAATTTTATGCAACAGGTCAACTCTGGAACTGTCTCCCTCTGTCTGTATTTCCTACTTCCTGTGATCTCCAGTCTTTCAAACGCAGTGTGTCTAGGCATCTCGAAATGAATGGATCTTGAATTTGGCTCTCGTTTGTATTGTTTGTTTTTTTCTTGGAAAGAGCATTCATGCGGGCTTCGCCTTTGGTTCCTTCTTCCTCGTATTAAAAAAAAAAAAAAACTACATTCACTGACTTCACTTTTGTCGAAGACCATAACTTTACTCTTCCTTACATTGACCTTTAGGTTCTGTTTCTTACACTCCCAAGCCCTGCAGTTCCCCTTCGTCATCACTTAACAACACAGTATTATTTGCAAAGAACAGTACAGGGGGTTTCCAAACATTGACCTCTCTCATTAGGGACATCCACTGCCCTACCTTGTATCTCTTTTATAACCCCATCCATGTACAGCCTGGACAACCATGGAGTCATGACACGAAACGTAAAAGATTGTCACTTGTAACTTGCACCACACCATTGCCAGACATACGAGCCTATAATGTGTATGAAAGCAGATCATACGCCTTTTCTTTCTTGTGTTTTTTCATCCCGTGGTTCATGGTCATCTAAATGATTATGAAAACCGTGTGGGGGTAAGCAGATTTTTCGTGTCAAACGCGTATGAAAACCGTTAGAGGGTTAAGATCTTTTGAGTAGCCTTTTCTGTAGAGGCTAATAGCTACTGCATTACACCATGTTTTGGGAATTTTCTCCTGTTTCATACACTGGGTAAATAAGCGGGCGAGCCAATTTTGTTCCTGCGTCCGACAGTAAATCTGCTACTATTCCATGTTCTCGTGGGGCCTTCCCTCTTTTTATCCTTTTTAGAGAAATGTTTCATTTATCTGCTGTTACCTCACGTGTTTCTATTAGTACTATTGTCTATAGTGCATACAGTTCTTTGTAATTTTCTTCAACTTTTTCTTACTATCGTATCAATGCATGTAATGACTGCCGTTTTTGTCTTGCAGTGATATATTTTGTTGGTTTTGTAGTGCCATTTTGCTTTGGATCTGTTTCAGACTTTTGCCTTTTTTTATGCTTTTTTTTTTAAATTCATGTTTTTCTCATCATTTTCTTTTTTCCGTCTCTTCTTGATAAGGTTATTTAATTCCTCTCTTTCTATTTCACTTTTCTTTGTTTTTACTTTCATCTCATTTTTTTTTTTTCTTTTCATGAGCTCGAGTGTATTTTTTAATAATTGTTGGCTTTGGTTCTGTTACCTTTCCCAACTGCCTCTGCTGATTCTCTTAGCACTTTTGTTAGTCAACATTCAATTTATCAGTTTTACACTCAGCATAACTTGGAGCCTGAAATCTGTTCGTTTTATCTAACTGAAAGGCTCCTTCTTTTTCACTTACTTTTATTGGGCTGAAAGACTCCTTTGTTTTCACTTACATTTATTGGGCATATCTTTTTAATTTCAATAATCATCTTTCTTTCATTTCTGAAATTGAATCTGGTTGTGCAACCCACCATTCTGTGGTCACTTCCTTTATTTGTTGATAACTATGGCATTTATGATTGCATCATTCCTATCTGATATAATGATGTCGATTTCATTCTTTGTTTCTCCATTAGGACTAAGCCAGATTCATTTTGTCCCTGTTCTTCTGTGAAATAATGTCTTCATTATTCTCATGTTATACGTTTCAGCAAAATTTACCATCATTTCTCTTCTTTCATTCCCATTCTCCCACTACGAATTTTCCCATACATATTTCTCCATTTTTCGATTTCCCAACTTTCGCATTGAAGTCTCCCATGAGTATGGTATTTATGGTCTTTTCTTCTTCCATAATCTGGGAGATGTTGTCATAGAAAGTTTCTATTTCTCCATCTGAGCTCTTGGAAGTCAGTGCATATATACCTGTATTACTATCAAGGTGTATTTTTTGCATACTATGGTCTACTTATAATCCATGCTACTCTGTCAGATGCACTGCTGGTTTAACAATGATCAGTGCAAGACTTCTTTTAATTAGAAACCCCTACATGACTAACTCCTTCATTTTGCCTTCCCTTCTAGTAAAATAGGTGGTTGCCACCATGAAGCTCAGTTAATTTTTCTTCTATCTGTGGATCTCACTGAAACCTACAATATGTCAACTAATGCTTTCTAGTTCAGTCATTAAGTTATCAAGTTTGTAGTCTTCTGTGAGACTTCTTACATTGTATGCATAGATCTTCATGGATTTCAGCTTGTTTAATGTCCCGGTCTCTGATTTGCTAAGACAGTGCATACTCACTTTCGATGGCACACTGCCTGCAAGCTCAGGAGGCAGTGTGGTTGGACCTTTAATGGACAATGATCCAACAGGCATGCCGGTAAAATCATTAACAGTAGACTTTTGTTTGATTGGGAGAATTGTTGAAAAGTATCTCATCTCCCTGCAATACACTTTCTGCTGAGATGTAATTTTTGTGCCACATTATTCAATATGTTCAGTGGAGCCCTGTATATCAGTGGGGGGTCCCATGGTCCGCGCAGTTTAAGACGGTACCTTGATTATCTGGAAGGCTTCCCCAGTCCGCCACAAGGGGATGTCCCAGGTAGCCGTGAGATCCTGCCCCTGGATATCCGTCTATCTATCTATCTACCTATCTATCTATCTCTATCTACCTCTCTATCTATCTATCTACCTATCTATCTATATCTATATCTATCTATCTATATCTATATATATATATATATATATATATATATATATATATATATATATACAGTGCTCGACAAAAGTGTTGCGCGCCCTGCATCCCTCCTACGAAGCAAACCTTTCAACTATGGAAAAACATGTAAATAATGCATTATAATTACCTTTAATGCTTGGTAGGGTATCCTTTGCGCTTCTTCACGGACCTGAGACATCGTGGAAGTGAAAGGGCGAGGTCCCTCAGGTGCTGGGGCGATATGCTTGTCCAGGACTCACGAATGGCTGCTTCCAGCTTAGGCAGAGAGCTCACGTCCTTCCCTTGGAGATTCTTCTTTACGAGGTACCAGAGGTTTTCTATCGGGTTGAGGTCTGGGCTATTGCCTGACCAGTCTTTCATGAAGAAGACCTCGCAGTCACGAAGCCAGTTGGTGACAGATTTGGCTTTATGAGTAGGTGCACTGTTCTGCTGAAACACTCGTGCACCTGTGGGCTCAAAGGACTCAGGTAAATGATCACAAAGCAGCTCCAGGTAAACATGCTGATTCACTCTGCAGTTCTTGGGAAGCACAACAAGCTTCCCCAACCCTTCCCAGAGAAATAACCCCATAGCATTAGTGAATCAGGGTGTTTAACCCCTTAAGTCCTAATCGCATCAATTGATGCGATTTGAGTTTCATGCCAAAATGCCTAATCGCATCAATTGAACACAGCCTGTAAAAAACAGCAGAGCACTTGCTCCACCCCAATTATGATGTACATGGCTTTAGGCCAATGAGAACTCGCCCCTGATGTGGCATGAAGGGGGATTGGACCAACCCAGGCGGTGGGAGGGCACCCCCCTCTCGGCCGCCTCCATGCCACCCTCTACTCCACTCCCTCACACTCTCCTTGTCCCCCCTCACTCTCCCACCTCTCCACGCAACTGCATCTCTCCTCCCACAACAACCTGCATCCCTTCCCACCCTCTCTTGCCCCTCCTCCCTCCCTGTTAGCCTCGTCCCCCCCCAACCCCACCCCATCTTGCCCTCCTTGTCCCTCACTACCCTTCCAACCCCCAACAGGACCCCGAGTGTAAGGCCTGATGTACGTACCTGTTTCATATTATTTCTACTTCTTCCCAAATTTTTACACCTCACTCTGTTCATTTCTCACTTCGTACCTACCAATTTCTGTACGTACGTAGTTGGAGAATGTTGTATGTTGTACTACATACGACGGATCTTATTTATATTTTTTTGTTCATTCTCCCTACCTGCTCAGATTAGCACCTGAGTAGTGTCCGTCTGTGTTAGTTTTCGAAATAAGGCCTTGTAGGGCTACTCCCCACACCTGTTTCATCTCCCCACACATGAAAACACACCTGTTTTCATGGCTGGTGTGATAAATTCCAATGAAATGGAGAGTTTCCACAAGAGAACTTGATTGTTGCCGAAACTATAATGATAAGTGTGATAAAGTGTGATGATAATGTGATAACTGTAATGGTGTGATAAATGTGTAACGAGAAGTTGGGACAGTTAAAAGTGAAATCGGAAACAAATTATTGTATTTTTTCCCTTTCTTATGCATGCATTTATAGCATTATTCAACTTTATTTTGATGTCCTTTATGGTTATAAACGTTTATATGCTTCTGTGTTAGTTTTGGAATGACTATGAGGCCTTGTAGGGCTACTCTCCACACCTGTTTCATCTCCCCACACCTACATACACACTTGTTTTTATGGCTGGTATGACAAATCCAATTGAAATGGAGGGTTTCCACATGAGAATTTGGTTGTTGCCAAAAATTTTCTCCCCAAATACTACCAAGGCCTTGTAGGCCTGCTCCCCACGTTAGTTATCTCCCCACACCTACATAAACACCTGTTTTCATCGTAGATGTTACAGAACACAATGATGTGCTTTCTTTTCATGCGAAAGGCTGGTCATTTCCAACCCACGTACCTATAGCCCTACTCTCCATAGCCTACTTTATCTCCCCACAGTCTAGTAACCTCCCCACACCTACATACACTTGTTTTCATGCTTGGTGTGACAAAACACTTTGAAATGACCTGTTTCAATAAGAAAAATAGGTAGTTATCAAAATTTTCATGTTTTTTATTGTTTTCGAGGGGTAACGATCATAAACAATTTTTTAATGTTGACACGCGATTGTGCGGTAACCATTAGGCCTACGGGAGTACGGATTGCATTGTCAGGTGTGTATATTCTTCCTATTTAGCCAGAACACAGTCAATTTGCCCTTGGTGAAAGTCGCCAAAACACCCCCGAATTGCAGTTGTGGGAGGTACCCTGCCTGAAACAATTGTGGTCTTAAGGGGTTAACTGTGCTCTCCACGTAACGGGGGTCAAGCAGGTCACTACCTCTGCACTGGTACACGCGCGCTCCTTGATTACAGGTAACGGTAAACGTTGCCTCATCAGACCACAACACTGACAACCATTGGTCCTCACCCCAGGTAAGGTACTTCTAAGCAAAGGCAAGCCTATGAAGTCACTGGTTATGTGTAAGAAGAGGCTTTCTCACAGGTCTGTGGCCTGTGTAACCAAGTTCATAGACTCTTCAAGAAACCGTATGCACTGAAACCTCACCAAACACTTCCTTGCACTCACATGAGGATTAGACTCCACTGCACGTTTTAGTACATTAACAGACCTCGGGGAAGTTTTCCTGGGCCTACCAAACCGTGGTTACCTTTGTAGGAACGTCACGACTATTTTCCACTCAGTGACGGGCAAACCACCTAGACCTCGGGGAAGTTTTCCTGGGCCTACCAGACCGTGGTTTCTTTGTAGGAACATCACGATTATTTTCCACTCGGTAACAGGCACACCACCTCCGCACTGTCGACTGAGCCACACCAACCAAATCACTAATTTCCTTCATAGGGTGGTTTGCCTCCTTTAGAGCAATGATCTGCGATATTATTTCACTAGACTATTCATGGGTAGGGGCCATATTAAAGTAGCAAAAGCCAAAACACTGTGATTCACTAGGTAAAAAAATGGCGCAACAAGAGAGGGAGGAGCTGCCGGGTTCCTCTCTCTCACGCAGCCTGCAGGCAACTGAGGCACCAGCCAACCAGCACGCACTAAGGCCTCAGGCTGCCGTGACGTCATGTTAGCGGCCAAAACTTCTGGCTCAATTTTTTTCTCCCCAAAAAGGGTGATTCTTTTTTTGCCAAAAGTATTGCGCACTTGACATAGGCATGCAATACTTTTGTCGAACACTGTATATTAATATATATATATATATATATATATATATATATATATATATATATATATGTACCCTCTCAGGCACAGTCACACGAATTGCATTGCATGTGGTTTGGTAGGAAGAAGCACAGTCATGTGAATCGTGTTCCTAAACACACAAAAAATTGCCCAAAGTTAAGTTTTTGGCTGATTTGCGTCAAATTTTGGTGCGTTCTAGCGGGTGCATGTCTCTCCTGAGGTAAGGCATTGGCAACACTACTGTTCTGATGAGACAATGTGTAGTGGAAGAACCTCAATATCTCGCGACCAGCCTGGCTGGAGGGTTGTGCAGGTGTCAGTCATCCCTTTAAGCCCGCCATTTTCCATCCTCCTACCCGAGGCAGAAGCCATTATTGAAATATTGTAACTGTACAGTGTTTTTGACTATAATGTGAAGTGATTGTGTCTATGGAACATAGATATATTGTTTGTAAAGCACTGGGGCCTGTTATCAGCCGTTAGCCTACAAGCAGGAGTCCGGTTTGTTATAACGGGGTTTCCACTCTCCTTCACCCTTCCCGTAAATGATGAGTATTTTACATTTTTATAGTGAAGCCAATACTTATATTTGTGAAACATATAGTGCCTGGATTGGTGACATAACTGACCTACTATAGCAGGCATTATGTACACCACAGAGATATGCAACAATCGCTAAGGAAACAGGCGGTCATGTACGCCATGGATTCGGGAAGGGAATAATAGAAGAGGTTTGGATGGAATCATGTGATAGTGTTTTATATTCTGTATGGTTTAGTGTGATTGGGGGGTATCAGAGGGGGGAAATCAGTTGGGACGTGACAGGTTAATACTGATTGTAAAAGTACAAAACAGAAATGAGATTTGCTGGGAATCAGGTACAGACAACATAAAAGTTAGACAGCATATAACAACAACAAGCAAACAAGAGTCGATAATAAGGAGCGAAGCTCATAGGCAATTTGAGGAAGACATTATAAGCAAAATCACTGATCAGCCGAAGTTGTTTTAGAGACACATACGAAGCAAAACAGAAGCTAAAGATAAAATACAATACATGAAGAAAGAGGGGGAAATCTGTATCAGTGAAGGAGACATTTGTGAAATACTACACAAAAAATTCCAGTCAGTTTTGACTAAGGGAAGTATATTTGAGAGAGATGAAAATGAACAAGCACGCCCACACATATTAACAACGATATTGACAATTTAATATATCACCCTCCATTCGGCAAAAGCGACCATGCAGTACTAAATTGCAACTTCAGGATTGCATATGACATAGTTAACAGCAATGAAAGTTACAAAAAGAGCCTAAGCTATAAAAAGGGAAACTATCATGACCTAAAGAAGTACTTCTCAGAAACTGATTGGGAAAAGGAGCTTAGAGGACAAGAATTAAATGCTATGTATAAAAAATTCTGTGAACTTTATGAAATAGGAGTCCAGAAGTACATCCCACAGCACAAAGAAGCAGAAAAGAAAATAAAGAAATGGTTCAATACAGAATGTAAAAAATCAAAAGAAAAAAGAGATATGTTGTGGAATAGATACAGAAGACACAATACTGAAAAGGCATATAACAACTTTAAACAGGCAAGAAACGATTATGCAAAAATAAGGAGGGAAGCCCAAAAACAGTTTCAGGAGGATATCATAAATAAAGGCAGTGATCAGCCGAAGTTATTTTACAGCTACATCAGAAGCAAAACCAAAGTAAACGATAAAATACAATCCATTATGGACGAGGGAATCATCTATACACAAAAGAAGGATATTTGTGAAGCACTAAATGCGAATTTCCAATCAGTTTTTACAGAAGAAAAAAAATTTAAGAGGGACTATGTGGAACATGCATGCCCACACATACTACGAGATATACAAATATCAGAAAAAGTAATACAGGAAGAGTTAAGTAAATTAGACAAAGGAAAAGCAAATGGTCCTGATGAAATTTCATGTTGGGTGCGACATGAATGTGCAAAGGAGTTAAGTAAACCATTATCTATAATTTTCAAGAAATCCTCGAGACAAGGTATACTACCTGATATTTGGAAGAAAGCAAACTTTGATCCCTTATTCAAGAAAGGGAATAGACAAAATCCACTCAACTACCAGCCAGTATCACTAACCAGTGTTGTAAGCAAGGTATTAGAAAAGCTTATAAGAAAAGCTTGGGTAAATCATCTAGAAGAACACAATATGATAACAGAAAGATAGTTTGGTTTCAGAAAAGGAAAATCATGTGTTACTAATCTGTTGAGCTACTATGACAGAGTAACAGACACATTACAGGAAAGAGAGGGATGGGTGGATAGTATCTATTTAGATTTCAAGAAAGCATTTGACACAGTACCACACCAAAGACTTTTATGGAAAGTGTACCATCAAGGAGGAATTCAAGGCAAACTGTATTGTTGGATGCAAGATTTTCTCATAAAAAGAGAAATGAGAACAGTACTAAGGGGAAATTACTCATCATGGAGAGAAGTGACTAGCAGAGTTCCACAGGGCTCAGTGCTGGCACCAATCATGTTTTTAGTGTATATAAATGATATAGACAGTAACACTGGAAATGAAAGCTATCTAAATATGTTTGCAGATGATGCAAAAATACAAAGGAGAATTACTAACTCAGACTCTTGTAAAGAGCTACAAGAAGAATTAAATAAACTACATGAATGGAGTAATACATGGCAAATGGAATTCAATGTGGACAAGTGTCACGTAATCAAGTTAGGTAAAAGTGGAAAAGGACCTGATTGGGATTATAAGTTAGGAAATAAAACCCTACGCACATCAGAAAGAGAGAAGGACCTAGGTGTGATTATCAATAACAGACTATCTCCGCCTGACCACATCAGTGAGAAGGTACGGAACATGTATGCACTGCTTGCAAATATGAGAATAGCATTCACATATATATCTTTTATTCTTAACTTCTTCGGTACGATGATTTCTTTAATTTTATTACTGTTGACAATTTTCCCACTTAGGGAAGACCACTCAGGCAGATAGAAGATACTGGTAATGCTTCTATGGTGGACCTAGGCTATGTGCCCTTTCATGGGTACCTTAAATCTTTATGTAACTTGCAGAAGGGGAACCACAACCCTAGAGCCCAGTTATTTTGTTATTATACGATTAGTACAGATTTACCCTTCTCTCACTTTTTTATCATCTTAACCAATTTCGTAGGCCAATTTTCAGACGCAAAGTAATCGACTTCAACTTCTTAAGCATTATTAATATTATATGGGCAAGAATAACCTCTTTTTTTTTTTTTTTTACAACAGTATAAACAGCAATAATTTTTAAAAATATGTAGATATACAGTATAAACTTTTGAGCGTGTAGCTAATCTGCTGTTTGGAAGAAATGGTACTTTATAAGTGCTACGTGACTGCCTATGAAGTAAAGGAACAAAACGTTCCAATGAACAGAAGAGGCAAAGATAAATGGATAGTAAGAAGGCATAGTAGGCAGTAGTAGCTGTTCTCAGTGTGCCAAGAAATGAACAGTGTAATTCATGGCTAGTGCTTATGCAATGCTGGTGGTGCAGAGAAAAGTAGTGAGGGCAACAGCATCCTCAGCACACAAGATTTAATGGGCCGCCTGGGATGCAAGAGGATGAAGCTTTTATCTTGTGGATATATTGGGCACTCAGACACCTCTTTCTTAGCGATCTGTAGTGGTAGTAATAACAGTAGTGGTAGTAGCAGCAGCAGCAGCAGTAGTAGTAGTAGTAATAGTAGTAGTAGTAATAGTAGTAGTAGTAGTAGTAGTAGCATAGTAGAAACAATAGCTGAAACCCCCTCGTTTTAAAATGAACCCGGTGGACCGCAGGCTGAAGTTGCTCCTGTTCCACAGTCCACCGTTATCTTCAGGGGTAGGAGGGGAATTGAAGGACGTTTGTGCGATAGCGCAGCTCTTCTGCATGATCATTTCGATGCCACCACTAGAAGTCGTCCCTCAATCTGCAAGTTATATGAACCTTCAATATTTTCTTTGTTTTTCACATTTCTCTGAATTTGGATTTTTAAGTGCCTTTAAAATAAAAATTGGTAAGGAAAACATGCTAGAGTCTCCAATGTCCAAGGAAATACAGAGAAAAAAAAGTTTGAAAACCGCTGTGCTAAACCGTTTCTCTCTTGTTTATATGAAAATATATAAATAAATAAATAAACGAACAGAATCACACATTATTTTACTCGTGACACAAGTTGTTTTATTCCATGCATACCGTTTTTTAGGAGACTTGAAATTTGCGAGTGTATGTGAGAGAGAAGTAGCATGGAAAGTACCGTAGATATATTCCAGCGTCATTAACACATGGAGTGACAAGTCAACCACCCACAACCTTAACCTGGTTTGCTGTTTGTCCACCTTTTCATGGTTTGAACGCATTCTCAGACACATTTTTTTTCCTATTTATGGCACATTAACCCTATGGACCACCCTATTTTGCAGTTTTCGTCTTTTTATTTTTTTTACTCTTTTCTCTCTACCTTAGCTTTTCTTAGGATTCATTGAGTATTATCTGAGCGCATTTTGAAGTCTAATGTTTATTACATCTTTTAAAAGTGATGAAAAGCATTTAACCCCTGCTGCTCTGATTCTTTGTAAAAGAGTTTACCTCCCCTGGGCCATCATTTTATAACCAATGTAATTTGTACCTCATGGGAGGCTTGCAGCGTGCCCATGCAGAACTTTATTGTGCCTCATTAGATGCCTGCAGCTCAGGAAGGGTTAAAAAGTAGTGTTTGTTTACACTCCCTATTGACGCTGTAGACAGACGGACACCATCTTGTGCTGAACAGAGACAGACAGACTCCATCTTAGAACTCCATTTTTAAATTAAAATACCCTTATCAGTTACTTTATCTAAACCTAACCCAGTTTTTGTAACAACCCAACCATATTAAGCCTAACCTAATCTATTCTGTGTTAACCTAATGAAACTTATACTAACCTAGCCTTACCAGCCCCTTTATATAATCATATTTTCCTTGTGTACTGGTGGATTCTCTTCATACTCAAAAACGCACTTCTGTAGACCTTTACAAAGTCACCGAATCCATTCAAAGACAGGTAAAAAAAGATTATTTTTAAGTGTTAGTCTTATGTCTCTTTTAGGATTACCCACATAGACACTGGGCTATTTGTACCAGGGTCATCCTCTCAGTTTGGCCAATTTTCCCAAAATTGCTTGTTTTCAAACCTTCATATCTCAGAAAGTATAGTAGTTAGGGAAACAAAATAAAAGTCCTATTACTCACCAACTCTTCTTCTTGCGAATAAATCATCCCCAGGTCTGTAGGTGGTCATGTCAATGAGTAAAGACGAGAAGATAAGTAACTTTTGGCGTGTGAGGCAGGATGTATTCGTGCCAGTGCCTGCTGCCCCAACTTTGGCTTCACTCTCATCGTCATACCTTCTCCATTACTAGATAAACTAGACACAGTTGCATCCAAGACGAACCCTATGGCACTATCACTGAGCTCTTTCCTAATATCCTTGGAATGAAGCTTGGCAGGGGTGGATAAGGCAAGGGGTCCACATGAGGCAGGAACGGAATCGGATGAGAAGTTTAAGAAAACATCATCCTACACCTGGCAAAGTCACACAGACTGAGGCATGCATGCCACGGGTGGCGGGAGTCTATTCCAACCCTTTGGTGATGAGATCAAGTGACGGCCACTTCAAACTGTGACACGAAAATACTTGCTGTTATACCTCATACCCGGCATTCCCAGCCCACCAATTTTGCGTCGGATATAACCGTCTCCAGTGGCTAGGCGTTAAGTATCCTTAGTTTATGGATGGATTTGTACCACAGATGGGTTTGAACAGAAGGAGAAAACTTAATATAATAGTTTGCTGCACAGCTGACCGTTGGACGTGGTCGAACACACACATAATCGACACCATGACCAAATGTCTCGAAAGTCTTCCCACTTTCGTACCTATTTCAACCCGGTTCGCACATCACGGCACTGAGTAAAAAAGTGTCTTGAGAGGTTGCCAGAGAGCGACTAACTAGCTCAGTTCTCGGGAGGGCACTACAGGGGTCAGAACTCAAACAGTCTTTCACTTGTCAAAAAATAACTGCTAAAGACTAATAATGCCAAACAAGCTTTAATTTTTCAACTGTGGATCTTTGTGGGAGAAAAGTCGGAGTGTAATATCCATACCTTTCCCAAAGAAGAAAAGCTTTGACAAGAATGGACTTACCTGTGCAGAAATGGTAAAATTAATGGAGCTAATGCACGCATCAGGCAACCATATACACTTAAGAGGTCAGTGTTCATATTAGTTCACCGTTATTTTTTTTCTTCTCGGAATCCTGCCACAATATCTATAATAAATAACCTTACCTTAAAGTGCTGGTATTGAAAGTCAGGTAAATTATTTTGGTCTTGGGGTACAGTAAGACTGAAAGTGATGTGCGAGGGATTCTGGAAGTCTTTGGCAAAAACATTTCCCTCGCCCTCCTCCTGGAGACTCACTCTCTCTCTCTCTCTCTCTCTCTCTCTCTCTCTCTCTCTCTCCAAAGTTTAACAACGTATTATTGTGTTAATGTCATAAATCCAGAAAACCTGAATGAAGACACAGAAACTGCTGATCCGCTCTTACATGATGAACCTCCTATTACCTTTGGGGAAGCTATGGCAACTGAGGGTTTACGATATGTTGGGGGCTACATAGCGGATAAGTTTCCCCACTACTCATTTCTTGAAGCAAGTGTTCAACTGGGTGATGACGCATGAGTTGATGCAGTTTCCAGAAAAGAGAATAAGATCATGAAACCAAGTGATCAACTTCTCTACTAGATAAAAGTAATGGAAAAGCTATGCAATAGTTACCATGGGGAAAATGAATTAAGGTCTGGGAAGGGGGAAGGACTGCATAAAGACACTGTCAACAGGAGTTCTGATCCGTGTAAATTTCCTGCTCAAGTTATTCGTTTTAATGGAAGATGCACTATCACCGTCTTTCCTCTTTCCTCCTGCACTCATCACCATTTTTCTTCTCTCTCCACCTCCACCATCTCTCTTCTCCCTTATTCTCCACCTTCACAATCACCCCCCCCCCCCTACACTCTTCCAACGCCACCATCTTTCTCCATCCTCCACCATCACCATTTTCATCTTCAGCTTCCATCATCAACATCTTGCTTTTTCTTCCACCGCTACCATCACCATCATCCTCCTCCTTCCAACCCCCACCATCACCATCATTCTTTTTCCCCCTCCACATGACCACCTTTCCCCTCCATCCACCTCCATCATCACCATCTTCCTTCTTCCACCTCCACCTCCACTATCACCATTTTTCTCTTCATTCCATCCTCACCATCACCAGCATTTTTCTTCCCCCTCCACAAAACCATCTTTTTCCTCCTTTCATCCCCACCTTCACCATCTTTCTCCTGTTTTTACCTCCACCATCACATTCCCCCTCCTTCCACGTTCCGTCATCATTTTTCCCCTTCCACCTCCACCATCACCACCTTTCTCCTCCCTCCACCTCCACCGTCATCATTTTTCTTCCCGCGATGCCTCAGTCTGTAGAGAGGTG
Organism: Coenobita brevimanus; assembly: GCF_032717465.1. NCBI lineage: Eukaryota > Metazoa > Arthropoda > Malacostraca > Decapoda > Coenobitidae > Coenobita > Coenobita brevimanus. The sequence continues at coordinate 10,926,702 of NC_137022.1, read as the reverse complement.
GCCTTCAGTACTACCGGATCCGGGTTCAAATCCCCGCTGGGGCAAGGAACAGTTTAAGGTTTTGAATTTCATAAAAGCAGACTTTACTGGTCTACCAAAAAACCCGCCGACATGTAAAAATACCCCCTCTAATACCAATACACCAGTCCTGTATGAGACAGCCCTAGCATGCATTCAGTATGGAAGGTGGGTGTTAGCGCCGATGTGGTGACATGTGGAGGTGCATGGTATGTAGAAGGACTACCGGTCCTTGGGAGCAGCCTGTGAAGCCTATGCCCAGAGTTGGTCACATAAAAAAAAAAAAAAAAAAATCTTGCTTCTCCCTAAACCTTCAATATCAACTTCTTTCTCCCCCCTCCACCTCCACAACCACCAACATTCTCCTCCCTCCACCTTCGCTATCACTGATATTCTTCAAATTCCACAATCAACATTTTTCTCCTGCAACTTCCACCATCATCATCATTCGTCTCTTTCCAATCCTACCATACTTCCCCTTCAACCTCCACCATCACCATCTTTCTTCATCTTCCACCATCATCTTTTATCCTCATTCACCACCATCGCCATCTTTCTTCCTCTTCCACCTCCACCATCACAGTCAGTCTTCCCTCCTACTCCTCCACCATCACCATGTTTTTCCTTCTACTTCACCATCACCGTTTTTCTTCTGCAACCCCCACCATCACCACCACCGCGGCTGCTATTTCCAATTCCATCTCCATCAACATCACCATTGCCATCGCCATCGCCGGGCACCAACAGCAGCTCAGGCTCCGTTATTCTCCTCAAACTCTCATACGTTCCTCATCCCGATAATTAAGTTGTCGTCTCGCTCTTCATCCTCCTTCCATCCCCTCTCATAGAATCCAGGGCTTGAGCCTGATCACCGGAATATCTAGCTCTCATTACCCAGGACGGCCGAATCCAGTGTTTGGTTTGATCCCTTTCCTTTTTCCCACTGTGTTTCCTCAGCCTTATTTTCTCTCCTCTGTTTTTATTCTCATTTCTTCATTTATTTTCCTTCAGTTTTCATTCCTTCGAACTATTTTCCTCCATTTGTCTTCCTTCACGCTTTTTCCCATCCAATTTAGCTCTCCACTGTTCAATCTGCTGCAGGCTCTTTGAAGCTCCTTGCGAGATTAAGGCACCTGGATATAGATAGACAGATAGATAAGTGAACCTCACTGTGTAGTGGTTAGTTGTGTGCAACCTCTTTCACTCTCCCTGCCACAATGTCCTCCTCAGCTCTTTCTACAGTCATTTACCTCCTCATCACACCCTCCATCGCTGTTCCTCAGCTCTCAATCAGTAATCTTTCTAATAGCATTTTTACCTCCTTCATCATTCCAACAATATCTTCACATCCTCCATCTCTCCAACAGTACAGCACCTCTCTATTGTCCATCTCTCCAACAGTACAGCACCTCTCTATTGTCCATCCCTCCAACAGTATCCCTCCATCCTCCATTCCTCCAACAGTAGCTCTTTCACCATTCATCCCTTCAGCAGTATCTCTCCATCCTTCTTCCCTCCAACAATACCTCTGTCTTTCATCCGTTCAAAAGATTGTCCCTCCCCCCCTTCATTTCTACTCACCCATTCCTCCAAAGGTAGCCCCATCTCCCTGTCTTCCAAGAGTTTCCCCTCCTTCCATCTCTCCACGAAAAATCCTCACATCCCTCTTAGCAGTACTCTCACCCGTACCATATTTTCACCAAACAATCCTCATTCCTCTCTATCCCTCCATTTCTCTCCATCGGGACTCCCAACCCACCATCCCTCCAGCAGCTTCCCCTCCACAAATTCACCCTCCTCCCGAAAATAATCTCCCTCCCCAGTCCCAGTACCTCCTCACCTGTTCAGAATTAAAACCAACAATAACCTCAGTACATCAGACCACAGGTAAAATATACCATTCTCTACCATCCCCCTAACTCTTTCAGACTGTTCTTACCTCTTCATCAATACACCCATCCCCTGCTCAGAACTACCTTTCCACTTTTCCAGTCCTCTACAATACGCATTATTCTCTGCCCCACCACCACGTGTTCATATCCACCATTTCACTATCCCTCCACAAATACACCCTCCTTCCAGATTCCTCTCCCTGTCTCATTCCTCTCCAAACATCCACCGGTACACCCTCATTTCTTCCCATCACTTCACCTGTACACACAACCAGTGTTCTTAGCTTGCCTTTCCGCTCCAAAATCTTCACAAGCATACCAACTTCAGCACCCCTGTGCTACACCATGCACTATACAGTATTCTACTCTCCCCTTCTCCATTCCTCTAACTCTCCACCAAAGCAGCTTTATTTCCTTTCATCCATCCACCAATATATCCTAAACTCCCTCCTCTCCTCTCCCTCTCCCCCCAACCCCCCTGTGCAGAAATACACAATCCAATAAGCCCCGCTCATTAGTGCCACGATAGGGTAGAGGCAAGTGGCAGACGGGTTTATTTGTGGTGGCCCCAGACCAACCTACACTCAGCGTGCAGGATTGTGGGGCCTGGCTGCATTACGTGAGCTTAGTTTGCGTAATGGATGTTTGGAATATTGTGTTTACCTGAATGATGTTGGATTTGGCTGTACAATGCTGATCTTAAATAAATGACGTCGGTCTGCCTGCTTCATGTTGACTTTAACTCCATGAAGGTGGTTGTTGACTTTGCTTGATAATGACGATTTTATTTACATGTTTTTGTTGTTTTTGTTGTTAAGTGTGTGTGATGGGAGATGAATAAGTGTTTGTTCCTTATTATTGCTTCTCTCACTTGCTGTAAGTCAACATATAGTGTAATCTTACGGTGATGTACTTTATAAACGCCATTTTATCCATAGTTTCGGCACGTGGGGTTTCGCAGGAGAAGGTGCTTAGTGCTGCTCTTCACTTGCCGCCTCACAGTCGCGAGACTTATGTTCTAAAAAAAAGTTTTCCACAGATAACCTTTGAAAAAAAAAAAAAAAAAAAAACTTTCTCTTCTCTAGAGACACTAAACAATAATTTTTATAGTTCATTCATTTTAACTAGACAGAGTTTTTCGTCCTTTTGCATCTTCTTTCCTTTAGTTCAATGGAAGAAGAGACAGTACGACGACCCAGCACAGCTTCTGTAGAATTTCTTTGTGATTAATGCGATATTTTAGCATTAATCTTATGTTACTGTTTAACTTTCAAGGAGGAGAGATGACAATTTTATGTTTTTTAATAGTGAACAGTATACAGATATATCACAACAACCAGTCCCATATTGTCCTTTCAGTATAGAGGGATCCAAGGCTATGCTACCCTAGTTTTGAGTATTTACGGGGACATGATCACTCTGCCACGGTGGTTCAGTGGTATTGCGCTGGCCTCCCGTTTTGCATGTGTTCTGAGGTTGGGATCCAAAACACGAGTAGTGGCAAGTACTGAAAATGAATGCTGATACTATGTTTTTTTTCATATGTTTACAAATGCTCCCACTTTATGGGTTCATATCAGTGACACACAGACTCTTGCACACATCGACTCAGCCGTAACTTCCTCTTTAACATGCACTTTCAGGTAAAAATTTCTCTTCTCCATTCGTACTTGGCGAACATGTTGAAGTGGTAATTTTCAAGGCCATTTTCCCTCTGGTTATTTGGTCATGTTTTTCAGTGGCCTTTATAAGTACAAACACAGACTATCTTGCACATTTGGTAGCATTACATGATAAGCTAAACTATGTGAGTCCTGCTATTCCTTCAAAGGAACTAACCATTTACTCTGCTCTGATACACTAGGTGGAGTGTCAGCTGGCTGATTTATGAATACAGTTTATTACCATTGAACAAATTATGCAGAGCAATCATAAGCTACTTTTTATTACAATAACAATAGGACTCATATTATGATCAAAGTAGCAATATGCATATTGCTGGTAATATCTACAGTATCGAGATCATTCTACTGTACCACATCATGCCATTGTTGTGAAATATGCTGATAAAATATGGATATCTTCAGGATAGTGACGTACACTATTCTTTTTTTTTTTCTACCGTTAGGCGAACTACTTAGCGTAGAAAAGATCTTCCAGATAAAAATGTAACTATCTTCTTTGTATTGAAATACTAAAGCAACAGTTAAGTACAGTTATTTAGGGTTCTATGAGAGAAAGAGTGTATTCACAATATAAAGATTTTTTTTTTTCGAAGGTACTTTGCTGGCTTAGTTTCCAGTATACTTGTTATAGCATTGCTCTTCCATAAAAGTCTCATTCACTTCTTTTAGCTTTTTTTTTTTTTTTCGAAAACCCTATTCTCCCGCTCCAGACGTCTCTCTCTCTCTCTCTCTCTCTCTCTCTCTCTCTGTCTTACTGTTCTCAAACTGTGAGCCATGGCCCCCAGGAGGGCCACGGCTGGATTTTAGGGTGTCCATGGTGGGCTAGTGTAGGTAGTAAATCAGAATGTGTCTGCCTTACACTCGGGTGAGGGAGCCACGTGTTTTAGCTTGAGAGTCACGTCTTGCTTATCTGGCCGCCATTTCTGAGCAACAAAACAGGCTGAATCTCAAGCTACAAGGCAAGGAAAGAAATGTATTTCACCTCATGCACTGTATCCGTGCATTTCTTGCTAAACTCCTGAAATGGCAAAGCAAAGTGAGCACAGAAATGTTGACATTTTTGAGAATTTTTCAACTGTTCTTGACGAGACTGAAGATGATCATCCACTTGACCCATCTCTCAAAAGTGAAATAATTCAGCACCTCATATCCTTGGAAAGTAAGCTTAAAATATACTTCCCAGAATTCAAGGAGGAAGATGGGAAATTGGTGAGGAGTTCTTTCTCTGAAACTCTTGATATTGCTGCCATTCCTGATGACGTTCAGGACGAAGTCCTTGACCTCAAGAGTAATTCTGCTGCCAGAGAACTTTATGAAGAAAAATCTCTGACTGTTTTCTGGTGTTCCGTGTATCAGTCATATCCAAAAGTTAGTGAAATCGCACTAAGAGTCTTCTTGCCATTTTCCACAGCATGTTTATTTGAATCTGGTTTCTTCATCCTTCTACACATTAGAAGTAAAAGCCAGAACCGTTTGGATGTGGATCCAGATGAGGGATGTGCGTTATCAGTGACTCATCCTGGTGTCAGTCGGCTGACTGAAAGCAGTGTCATCCATCACCCTGATATATAACAAAATATACATTCTCAGTGATAGCTGTAAGCATAAAAATAACTGAAGAGCACCAAAAGTTTTTCAACATCATTTCTGAGGGGCTTGACAGAAAACTGAAGGGGGCCACGAGGATGCTAAGATTCCCACAAGTATAGGAATGAAGTGAAAACATTTGAGAAAAACTGATCTACAAGCAGGCTCTCTCTCTCTCTCTCTCTCTCTCTCTCTCTGTATATATATATATATATATATATATATATATATATATATATATATATATATATATATATATAAATATATATATATATATATATATATATATATATATATATATATATATATATATATATATATATATATATATATACACTACACCCTCGCGTCCAAGACGATAATATTGTCGCCTGAGGGTCACGTCTAGGACGAGAAACGTCTTGAACCAACACAACACCTTATGGAAAAAATTAATATAGTCACAAAATCTTCGAAAACATCAACCAAGACTCATTTTGGCACCAAAACGAATTTCCTCACCTTGAAAGTGTGTTTCTAAGTGTGTTTCTGAGCCTGTTATCTCCAGTTTATAAGTTCAGTTATCTCCAGCTTAGTAGCTGAGGTAGATGCCGGTGCTTCAAGGGTCTGGCAGACGGTATCCTAGGCATGGTTACGTAAGAAAGGCAATAACCTAGGAGCAAACGCTGAGTGCAACACGCAGTATGTGCGTCCACGACACTGGTGAGTGGTGAGGGAGACAAAAGCAAACCCTGCCAGCTCATCATGTGACTAGATGCCAATATTTTATTGCACAAAATCGCAACCACGTCACTCTCCCGGGAGAAGGAACCGTGTTGGACCTGGTGAGACCGTCATAGCTGTACTCTACTCGAATTTCGGCCGTTATGAACCACTGGTTCCGTATTGGACGTATGCAACCGTATTACAGTAATATACTAGGTTATTATTTAAGGTCTCCGTCTTGGACCCGAAACGTCTTTGACAAACCTATCTTGGACGCAAGGGAACTTTGTATGTATATATATATATATATATATATATATATATATATATATATATATATATATATATATATATATATATATATATATATATATATAGATAGATAGGTATAGATATAGATATAGATATATATATACTGTATAAACATACAAGGTGTCACAGGACTTGGCGTACTAACTTCAGGAAGTATCCTGAGGGAGTAATCATCCGAGCTGCTGAATGCACTCTGTGTCTTGGCACGCAGACAAACCACATATAATGCATGCAGTTATCCTATATTAGATTTTCAAATCTTGAAGGACTGTATAAACTTCCCCATTTCAGTTTAAAGGATGTGATAATTAAAAAAAAAAAAATGCAAACGATGAGTTCGTGAATCGGATATTAAAGCTGTAAGCTCATTTTTGCTTGTTTCACCCTTGATTTATTAAGTTTAGGTAATGAGACTGAAATAGTACCAGTCATTTGGAGCATCCCGGTCTCTCTGACACTCCAAACAAATACGATAAACCTTAATACACCAGTGTTGAAGGCCCCTAATGAAACTGAAACAAGTGTGGCAGTCTGTTTGCTCTTTGTTTATCAGCGAAACAGGACAGATGTGGTCAAGAGCATAGAACACTGTGTTGGATAAGACCCATGGCTGTTGCTGCCTAACCTCAAAGAACGGTAAAATGGAGTGGAACACTTTAAACTACAGCCATTGCTTTGTCAGTTATGATTCAGTGGTCAGGAATCAAGGAGTAATAACAACGGACCAGGCAGTACACTGTCAAAGATCATTACATAGTGGACGAAAGATTGTGGATTTAGTTGGTGGTATTATGTGCAGGCGTCAGGAATCACATGCGTATAGCCGAGAGACACCGGCTTCCCAAATGGATACAAATAACTGAAAGCAAGAATCAAGATCCGTTCACTTCGAGATCTCTGTAAACAGTTTCATTGAAAGAGTGGCCACCGTGTGCAGGAATATAGAGTAACTAGGGATGACCGATATATAATATTAGCCATCCAGTTTCTGGTTCTTTAAACTTTCTAGAGTTCATCGTCATTACCCTTTACAGTTACACATATCTAGTTTTTTTTACACCTTGCACAGCCATTTGCTTTCATCATATATATATATATATATATATACCTTTGCAAGAAACTCTACCATAGATGATACCAGCCAGAGTGTCTCAGTACTGGAACTTGATTCTCCCGAAATTGCCCCACTTAAAATACAGACAAGATACGTAAAATCCATCCTAGACAATTTACCTACTAACAAAGCTCCAGGCCCAGATGGAATTCCGGCAATTGTTTTGAAAAAGTGTTCCCCTGAACTTGCCTCTGTCCCAGCTAAATTATTCAGACTATGCATACGTACTTCTTTATTCCCAAATTCATGGAAAGAAGCCAATATCCACCCAGTTCCGAAGAAAGGAAGTTCGTCTGACCCCTCCAATTACAGACCAATAGCTGTCACATCTTCTCTTGGTAAGGTATTTGAAACTTTAATTAATAAGCATATTGTTAAACATCTTGAATCCAACAACTTAATTAGTGATAGCCAATACGGTTTTCGCCACGAAAGATCCAACATTGACATACTCAATCTCTTGACTCATACCATCCATCAATCAATTAATCTTTTTGGAGAAACTCATGCAGTAGCTCTTGATATCTCTAAAGCTTTTGACAGAATATGGCACCGTTCCCTGCTGTCCAAACTCCCTTGCTATGGACTAACGTCTTTTGTTCCTTTGATTTCTTCTTATCTTAGTGACAGGAAAATAAGAGTAAAAGTAGATGATGTATATTCCAATTTCCACTCAATTAACGCCGGCGTGCTGCAGGGATCAGTTCTGGCGCCAACCCTATTTCTGGTTCATATTAATGATCTCTTATCTGTCACTCACAATCCCATTCACTCATATGCAGATGACTCAACACTACATAGTTCATTCACACTCAGACATCCATTTACAAAGTCTAATATCTTTACCTCTCAACTCAGTACAGCCATCTCCATAAATCAAGATCTATCTACAATCAGTGAATGGGGACAAAACAACCTTGTCTCTTTTAATGCTAGTAAAACTAAATATATACAGTTTACTAATAGACAGATATTGCCAGATTCGTACATTACCTTCAATGCTACTAATATTCCCATCTCCAAAAGTATTGAAATTCTTGGTGTCTCACTTAACAGTGCCCTCAGCTGGACCTCTCATGTCAGATCACTTGCTAAAACCGCCTCAAAGAAACTTGGATTATTGTACAGAGTCCGTAACTTCTTCGCCGATGAGCAGTTAGCTATAATTTATAAGAGTCATGTGCGCTCTCAGCTTGAATATTGCTCACCCTTGTGGAATGGTTGTGGAGAGGTTGCATTAAGACAACTAGACAAAATTCAGAATAAAGCCGTTAGAATCATTAACAACCCTGCCATTACATATAAACTACCTCCCCTGCAAGTAAGAAGTAATGTTGCCTCCCTTGCATTATTTTACACATATTTTTTTGGCAAATGCTCAGACGAAGTTGCGTCCATGGTGCCACCTCTCCATGCCTTCCCTCGTGCTACACGGGCATCTGGTAGCGCTCATGACTAGAATGTCACTCAGCCATATTGCAGAACTTCTGCCTATCAGAATTCTTTCATTCCCCGACCTGCATCTCTCTGGAACTCGCTTCCCCAGAGTTGTTTTCCTCCAAATTTCAACCCACAACTGTTCAAGTCTAACTGTTACAGATATTTTATGAACAGAGGACACCAGTAATCTGGTGTATGGATTTTTTTTTTTTTTTTACCCATTTGTTTTTCCTTCCTCCGTTCTGTTATTTATAAAAAATAAATATATATATATATATATATATATATATATATATATATATATATATATATATGCAAAATTACCACAGGAGAAATGAAATGAGCGAGAGTGAGTACTTTCATATATTACTTCTTCAGACAGAGTGAGACTCTGCCTGAAGAATATACGAAAATACTCACTGTCGCTCTGTTCATTTCTCCTGCGGTTATTTTGCATTGATGTCTTCACGGTGAACTGAAGTCTCTGCATATATATATATGGATAGATATAGATATAGATAAATCTCTCTCTATCTATATCTATCTATATATCTATATCTATCTATCTATCTATCTATATATATATATATATATATATATATATATATATATATATATATATATATATATATATTCATTTCTACCCTAACAAAGGCTATATTTTTTATGCAAGGGAGAAAGAGCCAAAGGCCAGGATCCTGCAAACCGTTGCTTCCAAGAAAAAAAAAAAAAAAAAAAAAGAGAGCCAAATTAAAGGTCCGTTCATTTCGAGATGCCTAGACACACCGTTTGAAAGACTAGATCATACGAAGGAAAAAATACAGACAGAGGGAGACAGTTCCAGAATTGGCCTGTTGCATAAATGAAGGACTGGAAGTAACAGTTAACTCTTGTGTTAGAGAGTTGGTCAGAAAAGGGATGAGAGTTTGTTGTTAGACAGGTGCTACACGCCCGTTGTAGAGGTGGAGGGATGCAAGCAGACAGTTCAGAGGAGCAATGACCAATGAAGTAGCGATGGAAATGAGATAAAGATCCAACAGTGCAGCGAAGTGACAAAGGTTGAAGGGAGCCAGTAAGAGGAGGAGAGTTAATGAGACAAAAAACTTTTGATTCAACCTTATTGAGGAGAGCTGTATGTGCGGAGCCTCCCCACACATGAGAGTTGTACTCTACACAGGGGCAAATAAAACCGGTGTATAAAGTCAACAACTGTGCAGGGGTAAACAAGGCACGGAGTTGGTTTAGCACATCTAATCTCTTAGCAGCAGATTTTTCAAGAGATGTAATACGATCTCTCCAAGATAAATCCCGAGAGAACCCCAAGAATGTTTAATCATAATGCAAGATTGAGCTGAATATTATTAAACATTAGTGGGTACTCCTGTGGAAGATTTTGTTGGGCTGATAGGTGTAAAAACTGAGTCTTTGATGCATTAAAAACAACAAAATTACCTTTACCCCAGTCAGAGATACGAGCCAAGTCAGACATTAGGTGTGCCATAACCACATCCTTTGTTTGTTGATGTAACTGCTGAGATGGAAGTGGCGGGAACCGAATGGAAAGATGAAGGGTGGAATCATCAGAGTATCTGTTGATAGGATTAGATGTACAGCTTAGAAGGTCATTGACGAATAAAAGGAAGAGAGTTGGTCATAGGACAGAGCCCTGAGGAACACCACTCTTGATAGATCCAGGAGAAGAATGGTGGCCGTCAACAACAACAGCTATAGAACGACCAGAGAGGAAGCTATAGATGAAGGCACAGATAGAGGGATAGAAACCATAAGAGGGCGGTTCGGAAATTAAAGATATATGCCAGACTCGATCGAAAGCCTTTGAATTGTCACGTGCAATGGCAAAGCTTTCACTGAAGTCCCGAAAGGAGGATGACCAGGAGTCTGAAAGGTTGGTGAGAAGATCGCCAGTGGAGCGTCCCTGACGAAACCCATACTGACGATCAGAAAGAAGGTTGTGATAGGAAAGATGCTTTAAAATTTTTCTGTTAAGAATAGACTTGAAAACTTTTGAGACACAGGATGTGAAAGCAACTGGGCGATAGTCTGAGGGTTGGGAATGTTAACCCTTCTTTGGGACTGGCTGAATGAGAGCAAACTTCCAGAAAGAAGGAAAGGTACAAGTGACAGACAATGGTGAAAGAGTTTACCTAGGCATGGTGTAGGCAAAGAAGTACAATTCTTGAGGACAGTAGGAGGGACCCCATCAGGCCCATATACCTTGTTAGTATTGAGGCCAATGATGGCAGAAAATACATCAGTTGATGAAATTTTAATGTTAGTCATGAGGAAGTCAGAGGGGGGAAATGATGGATGAACAGCGCCAGAATCATCTAAGGTGGAATTGTAGGAGAAAGTTCGAGCGAAGTAGAAGAAATAGCTACAGAGCCATCAGAGTAGAAAAGAGGAGCAAGGATGATGAGGTAAATTTGTTAGAAAGATATTTGGCAAGGTGCCAGAAGGAGTAGAAAGATTTCCAGTTGGAGAGCAGAGAACATTTAGTAGCCTATGGATGACACTATTTTCAACAAAGCGAGGAACAGATTTAGCACGATTCCAGGCAGAAACATCAAAAAGATGTGATTCAGGGGTGGGTTGGCTCCATTACCTTTAATTGGCCTTCTTGTTGTGGACAGCATTAGAACAAGCGTGATTAACCCACCCCATCCCAACCACTTTTCCACCACTGACTCCCCCCAATCCCGACCATTTTTGGATTTTTTTTTTTTTTGGCTCGAACCTCCGCTTTTGGTGAGAAACATCAAAAAATCATAGAGAAATCGCTCACCTGAGGTTTAAAATACTCGAAACAGGTAGCAGTACCTCTTCACTTTACCGTGTTTTCTATCAGGCTGGCTCCAAAGAAAACGAGTTCTATGGGAGTGTAACCATTCCACACCATTCATAAACGGTATTTATTTATTTATTTGGTACAAATTTATACGTAGGACAAGAGAATATTGGTTTTCACACAGTAATATAGGCAATATAAGCATTGTTTCACTCATGAAACACATCAATATACCTGACCTTTTTTGGTGACATTACCCGATCATCATTTCTGACTGTTTCTTCCTCTAATGCTATGTAAAGTTTGTCCTCCACATTGTCATCAATTGGGGAATCACTCTGGCCCTGAATTTTGTACCGTGGCATGACATGGCTTTACTGGCCAGGTCACTGGTAACAGGTGAATTGCTGAGACAATGGCGTGGTGGGGGGGGGAGAGGTCATGCTGGGTAAGGCATTGTCCCTGCCTAGCATCTTGTAGAGGAATGTGTCCTGTGTATACGTACCAAAAATCACTCACGAAAATTGAAAATTGTGCAAATTAGGGTCCTTGCAATTGATTCGCGTTTATGAACGTCAACGGGATTGGCAGTAACAAAACGTGTCGATGTTAATTCACGTCGACGGGACGCCGCAGGTTAAACCAAGGCTTTTTTGCATTAGTCAAAGGATTTGAGAATGGAATATATGCTTCCATGCGCGAAAGAATAGCCTCTGTAATGCACATGGCACATCCAGATGGCTCCCGGCCATGGAAGCAATAATCACGCCAGGAATAATCAAATAAGTACCGCCTCAGGGCCTCCCAATCAGCAACTCTAAAAGGCCACAACCGACGTTTCTTTGGAGGGTTCACAGGCCGTACTTGAGCAATAGGACAGGTAAAGGTAATAAGTTTGTGATAGAAGTAGCCCAATGGAGAGGAAAGATTAACAGCCTAAGCAGAAGGATTAGTTGTAAGGAAGAGGTCAAGTATGTTGGAACTCTCTCCAAGGGGGTCAGGAAAACGGGTTGGGTGCTGTACAAGCTGCAATAGGTTATTAAGGATAGAAAAGATGTAGGCTTGTTCACCTGGTGGATCACTGAAAGGAGAGGAGAGCCAAAGGTGGTGGTGAACATTGAGATCTCCTAGAGTGGAGATTTCACAGAAAGGAGATACGGATAGGATGTATTCTATCATAGAAGTAAGATATTTGAAGAATTTTTCATAGTCAGTAGAATTAGGGGATTAGTAAGCAGCACAGATATATTTAGTCAGAGAGTGACTAGAAAACCTAAGCCAGAGAGAAGAGAATTCAGAAGAATCAAATTCAGGAACACGAGAGCAAGATAAGTCGTTGTGTACATAAACACAACAGTCGCCTTTGGCTTTGAAATGAGTATAGAGAAATAAGGACACAAAAAAGGGTTTGCTATCAGTTGCCTCGGACAGCTGAGTCTCAGTTAAGAAGAGAAGGCGAGGTTTAGAGGAAGAGAGGTGATGCTCAACTGAGGGAAAGTTAGAGGAAAAGCCACAAATGTTGCAGAAATGAAGAAGTGAGTCAGACAGTGGTTCCAGGCAGCTTGTTGTGTCATCACTGGGAGAGAGGCGGATGGTGGGAACATTTATGGTCCCCCCCCCTTGGGGACTCCAATGCATGGTTATTAGACACCATTATTCTTGTTTTAATTTTGAAAAGGAAGTGTAGTGTATAATGTGCATGTAGTTTGGTGTTGATAGTTTGAGAGACTTGTACTGGAGAGCATGCTGGCCTACTCTCTGTTACTGAAACACTGAAGAAGTTCAGCAAACAGGGATGGTCAGGAACTAATCCCAAGGGTCATGAACTAGTCCCGAGGGCTGTCCCTGGCATCAGCTTTCCATCCACCTTGGGAGTACTGCCCTGCTCGAGTGGTGCTACAGTATACTCCCTGCAAATGGCAGGGAGTATGGCACCTGTGGTCTGAAAATCTAGCATTAGCTCATTGCTCCAGCATCAACATACACTTAATATTGGTATTATACTCTTTTTAATCTAAATCGGCGTAAAACTGACATCTCTCCTTCTTGAAGTCTGTCTTGTAACAATCAGTAACACTAGAGTATTATGCTAATCACGAGAAAGCGCAACGGAAAGGATGTAGAGTTGTCGCAGTGTCTTTTTCTGCAACTGAGCTAAGTGAAATGAATAGCAAAAGGACTAAAATTATAGGTGAAATTTAGATGAAAGAACTACAGTGCAGGTGCCTGTATGACTTCACATCAAAGGCTAGCTAATTCTCTGAAACACTGTATTTTTGGCGAGCCTGTTTTCATGGTTCTAGAATAAGTGACTAACACTGACCACAGTAATAACGACAACACCTATGAAGCTGATAAGGCGGAAAAATAACTCCAAGTTGTAGCACCATTGTTAAGCAGTAAAAGATCGAAGAGATAAATGAATAAAGCATAATACAGAGACACAATCTTTAACCCGCCACTTCCCGTCGACGTATGGGTACGTTGCAACATTTTGCATTTGCCAGTCCCAACGACGTACTGTTGTCGTGCAATTGTAAGGTCCCTAATTTGCACAATTTTCAATTTTCGGGCGTGATTTTTTGTACGTATACACGAGACACCTTCCTCTATTCCTCTACAAGATGCCAAGCAGGGACAATGCCTTACACCGCATAACCTCCCCCTCCCCCCTGCATGCCATTGTCTCAGCAATTCACCTATTACCAGTGACCTGGCCAATAAAGACATTTAGGGCCAGATTGATTCCCCAATCGATGACAATGTGGAGGACAAAGTTTACATAGCATTAGAGGAAGAAATAGTCAGAAATGATCATCAGGTAATGTGGCAAAAGGTCAGGTCTGGTGATGAGTTAGTGAGTGAAACAATGCTTTTAATGCCTATATTACTGTTTGAAAATCAATATACTCTCGTACTATATATAAATTCGTACCAAGTAAATAAATAAATACCGTTTATGAGTGGTGTGAAATAGTTACCCTCCCATAGAACTCATGTTCTTTGGTGCCAGCCTGTTAGAAAACCCAGTCAGGTAAGGAGGTACTGCTACCTGGATCGAGTATTTTAAACCTCAGGTGAGCAATTTCTCTATGAAATTTTGATGTTTCTCACCAAAAGTGGAGGTTTTAGCCAAAAAAAAAAACATTTTGAAAATACCTCAGGATTGCGGGGTGTCGGAGTTGCGAAATAGCTCGGGACGTGACGAGTTAAAAATCATTTTACCAGGTAGGTGACTATGTAACGCCTATTTCGTACCTACTACCAGTCTTCGCCAATCTGTCTATCTATCTATCTATAGCCAGACGCCTGAAACCCGTAAGGGATGGCCAAAAACAAATCGTCTTCATGTCGCCCTGTCTCCTACCATTTCGCTGCTTTCACCTGAGCTCGAACACCCCTCTCTCATACACCTTTCCACTCCAACCCTCCATTTCATACTCAGTCTCCCTCCTCCTCATTCCCCCTCCACAACACTCACATCCTGTTTCCTCGTTAGTCTCTTGCTTTCCATCCACTTCACGTGGCCAAACCACATCATTGTATTTATTCTAAAGCTTTCTATCATATCCACATCCACATCACAACGCTTCTTCACTTCCTGATTTGGTAGTCTGTCTCTCCATGTAAAGCCACGTGCTCCTCGCAAATAACTTATTTCCACTGCTGTCACTCTTGACCTATGTCCTTCCAACAAGGTCCAAGCTTCGCCAATACCTCGTTTAATCCTGGAGAGAGAGAGAGAGAGAGAGAGAGAGACAGACGGACAGACA
The DNA here is from genome assembly GCF_032717465.1 of Coenobita brevimanus. NCBI lineage: Eukaryota > Metazoa > Arthropoda > Malacostraca > Decapoda > Coenobitidae > Coenobita > Coenobita brevimanus. The sequence goes on along the minus strand of NC_137022.1, from coordinate 10,911,370 downwards.
GAATACCGTCTCTCTCTAACTTCCTTCTGTCGAAAGAATATTAAAGAGAGAGAGAGAGAGAGAGAGAGAGAGAGAGAGAGAAACATAGATTGATAGATATAGAGAGACAGATAAATAAATATAGATATATCGATATATAAAGATACTGTATATATCGAGAATTACGCGAAGAAAAAATCACATAAATAAACCAGCATGGATGTGCAGAATACTGAAGAAATTTTCCGTCGCAAGAGAGGAACATATTAAAAATATAAACGTACAGGAAATCACAATAACAGCACCGAATATCTTAAATTACAGCGGCAATGTATGCAGATTGTCCGGAAGACTAAACGAGACTATAATATAAAAAATTCTCGTGAAGCGAAATCACACCCCAAAATTATTATTGTTCATTATGTGAGGAGTAAGAAAAATGAAGATGATAACACGGGCCCCTCTGCTTAACTTGGAAGGTTTCGTTCATGATAACGGAACGATAGCAATAATACTGAACGACTCCTTCCACAGTGTTTTCATAGAGAAAATAGCGTAAACATTCCCATCACACATTTCTCAGGACCGGAAGACGATGAATTATCAGTCAACGAAGTGGCAGGACACGAAGTGTTAAATTTTCTTCAGTTAATACAGGTCTGCAAAATTATATATATATTTTTCTCTAATTCTATGTAGTTAACTTTTATTGTCATATGAACACAATTTAAAAAATACATTTAAAGTGTTTCCATGACATCACATTTTAATACAAAACTAAAAAGAAGTTTAATCTAAATAAACGAAATTGCAAATTTCAATCGAGGTATACATTATTGTTCATAATTAATTGAAAATGAAAATTCTTAGTCAATGTAATTTCTTAAATATATGCCTAAAGTAAGCAACACAATATATTCCATGATTCACACATAACTTCCCTAGTCTTGGTAACTTCCCATTTTTTTGCACCAAAACTTCGTTTGATGACCAGTCGTTTGTACATTTTTTTCTGGTGCATCCCTATGAATCATCCAGCAGTAGTCCGCCATCACACTGACATCCCAACGACCCTGGTACCTTCTTTCCATGTCGGACTTGATATCCTGATGGACTCATTCACCCTGTTCTTCACTCGCGGCTCCAAGATTTTCGGGAAAAAAAAAAAAATGCAAATCCAAAAATTGAACTTTGAGACTCATGTTGTAACCCAACTCTTGTTGAAATCTGACCATCAAAATTCCGACAATTTTTTCTTAATATGGATCCTTATTCTTACATAAAAACTTAGAAATTACTTCTTTGAATGATACCCAAGCCTTTCATTCCAGGTTGTTCATCAAATTCTGCATAAAAAAATCAGTTTTCTAACATCAGGTCCAGTAAAAACGCTCTCTTTCAATTTTGCTTTAGACAAAGCTGGAAAACTTTTGGCACAAATACAAAAAACAGGCTCCATCTTTTCATAGGGCTTTGACAAACTGTTTCATTAATCCAAGCTTAATATGACGCGGTGGCAATAGCACTTTATCTGAATTCACCAAGCTGGATCTGATGATGTGGCACCAAGCTGCAGATTCTCTCTGGCCAGTCCTTCTGAACCCACTGTATATCCTTTCTCTGCTGTCCAACTCACAAAGAAAACATGGAAATTTTGTATACCCTGACTGCTGACTCAATGAGTCACACAGAACTTTCGGGTCCCCACATATGAACCAGCAGTGTTCGTTGTAGCTGATTTTCTCGAGATTTACGTAATTCCGGTACGTTTCTTTATATGCACAGAATAAGCAACAGGTATTGATGCATATTTGTTACCATTATGATGAAGTACCTTTTTCAGGCTTCTTTTAGAGGAATCTATAGTCTCCATTCTTCTGCCTTATAATCTCAGCCAAATTATTGCACTAGGCCACTTAAACGTCAGTGTAATAAACCAAGGAGATGCCCAAATTCTTTTTTTCTATTTCGATATCAAGAGAAAGTTGTGTCTCGATGTAATAAGGTTTTATCTTAACTGGGACCCTAAGAGCTCTGCAGCATCTTTGGGGAGACCGAGACTTCTCACTGAATTATTAAGTTCATCCTGACAGAATGGTTGTGGCTGATTGCTTGAACACTTTAGGACAAAGTCTTCATCTACTCAGCATCTTCTTCCTCTGAGTGACTGGGATATCAGGTTCATGTGGTACAGGTCTTATTGCTGATGGAAGATTAGGATGAACATTTTCTTTCTGATTATTTTTGTAGTAACCTTGAATTTTGCAGGAACAAAAATATCAATCGTTACAATGATATTTAGGTTCCCTCCATGTCATTGGAACCAAAAGCAAGAGTCTTCATCTTATCTTTTGTCCATTGTCGTAGTTCCTCGACACAAATAGAACAGACACTGTTAGGAGCCCACTTTTTGTTACCACGTTTTATTCCAAAGGAGGAGTAATAAGGATTTTTAACAAAGATCTTGTCTGTTTTTTGATTTTTCACTGCTCATTTTCAGGAAATGTAACAAAAGTGATCACCAGAGGTCATATAAATATGTTATTTAGGCCATTTTATTTATTTTTTTTTTTTTTGTATATTCTTTCATCAAAATATGTCATGGAAAAACTAAAATATGCGGTTTTAATCAGTGCTTTATTTCCGTGAAAATTTCAAGGAAACAAAATCAGAAATGATACACAACCAATCCTGAACCCAGAGGGGACAGGGGTGGATTCCCCCTGAAATCTATTGACATTTCAAAACAATAGCCTTATAAAATATATACTGAATGATCAGTTGATCACTATCAGCAAGCCATAAACTGAAATTAAGTACATATAGCTAAAAAAAATGAAAAAAATGGAAAGGAACATCTGATTAGCCTTTTGAATTAGCTAACGATTCCCCCTGAAATGAAATTCTGGCTACAGACTTTTGTTCAAAAGAGTACTATAAAACATATATAGCTCAGACTGCTGAACGATTGTAAAAGCACTTTGTAACAATGATTTGGTTCAGATTTTCTTCTGTAAGACGCTGTCTTTTGTCAGTCAACACATTTTTATCGGAAAAAAATGTTATTTAGGCCATTCTAAGCACATATCTAGCGGAAATCTTAATTTAGTTCTTTTTTTTGCAAAAAAAATTGTTATATATATATATAAAAAATATTTTTCATGTAATTAACACATTTTCCCGATCTCTGGTTATCACACAACCACTATGCGCCATATTATGACAATTAACATACAACAATATTTTTTCTGTAAAGAAAAAATAAATAACTATCACTGATTCTTCAGAACACCACAATTTCAATAAATATCACTGTGATTTAAAAAAAAAAAAAAACACTCCACTGAAAGTAGTTTGCAAGCACTCTGTTCAACTGTCACACTGACTTATGTTTGGTGCACTCCAATGCCGGTATGACTCATCACTGTGTTGTGTTCCAGCTATATTCTGGCTTATTATCAAATAAAATAACATTGCTGTTTTAAACATGAAATTTAGAAAACACTAAACTGAAACACAATAATAAAATATCCACAAAATTATTACATAGTCCGAAATGATAACACAAAGTATAATTGAAAACTAAAAAAAGCGTTTTGCGAAATTATATATATATATATATATATATATATATATATATATATATATATATATATATATATATACACTTCACGGGGGAAAATAGTTTTACATTTTTAATTCAGCGGCCAAAAATATATAAAAATAATATGAAATAATAATTTTAAAAAATCAATGTATGGGTGTGTAATCGATCAAAGTTAATCAACTGGCCCATATCAGGTATCTCCTCGCATACTGCGTGAATGTTACAGTTTGCCTTCCCTGTAAATAAATTATTCAGAAATCATTAACTGAACGTACAGTACGGTACCTAATCAGTCGGAGCTCGCTAATATATCACTAAGATACAAAGAGCAATATAAAAACATGTCTTACATTACCGGCCAATAAGCTTAACGCCAGTACTATGCATAATATTTGAAGAAATTACCAGAGATAATATTATCCTGTTCCTTAATAAGCATAATCTTATAACAGATAATCAGCACGGGTTTCGTAATAATAAATCATGCCTCACAAACCCGGTTAAATATTTTACATTTATATACTATGACTGAGCGCAAAAATACCGTCGGATGTCATCTACTCGTACTTAGGTTTACAGAAGTCATTTGATAATGTCCTCCACCTAAGACTACTAGCAAAACTATAAGCCCATGACTTCACTAACAATTTATGTTCATGGGTCAGTGACTCGTTAACGAATCGCAAGCAGCGTGTAGTGGTAAATGGCGAATCATTAAACTGGCTAAAAATAACAAGTGGAACTCCTCAGAGGTCGGTATTAAGACCAGTTCTTTTCAGTATTTATATCAGTGATCTAGGAACTGGATTCTATGACGAAGTACAAAAGATACTGAATGTATTTTCTCTGAAAAATCGAAGACTCAGCGATGATTTAATACAAGTATTTAAAACTCTGAAGAAATCTGACTATGTTAGAAATAAAAATTTGTTCGAAATACAAACCTATACTGCGACTAGATATAATGAAATGAAACACAAGGGCAAAAGATGCAGAACTAATACACAAGAAAAAAAAATCTAATATTCACGTCGAGGAACAATGGGATAAGCTACCAGCAACAGTAATTAGTGCAATAACTAGTGCTACGGTACGTTTAAAATTCGGCTAGACAGATATTTTAAGACTATAACTAATTTTTTTTTTTTTTTTTTTGGGGGGGGGAATTGAAGTGCATGCTGACCATTGTGAGCAGTTTCTTTATTAACTAAAACATTCAGCGATTGTTTTTATTTTTCAGATCTGTAGACTAGATATTACATAATGCATAGTCGTTCCTCTTCTGCCTCTCCTATAAAATTTTAATGCGTGTTCTTTCTAACAAGCATGTTTTTTTTTTTTTTTTTCTGTTTCCTGCCGTTTTTAAAGGACGATGTGATGGGTGGGGGAGAGTCTTCCTTTTCTCTAACTCTTTCACTTACGCGTTGGTGAGATCTTAGTAGGCTAGTAGCAGCATTTTCTGTAACAGATAACCTCGTCATGAATCACAGGCTTCCTGCTATCTCTAATTCATATGTACCTTTATTATACTTCCATATTTCTTATGTGGTCCATTCTTCAGTACATAAAGCCATTTTCACTGTTCTCCTGCGCTTGCCTACCATCACTATTCTTCCTAGCTTTCCCTGGACTTTCCTAGCATTCCCTGCCTTCACCGTCATTACTTACCACTGTACATCTCAGCCTCCATTGTGTTCCTTTAACTACCAGTTCATAAGCTTCCCTGCCTTCACTCTTCCTCGAAACACGAGGTACTAGTCAACATCTTGAGAACTACGAACAAAATCTTACTATAAGGCAGAATGAAGGTCAGAATAGAAGGAAAAGCTTCATCTCTCGACATAGTGACGCTGTACTGACGCCCAATCACATTATGAAAATGTAAACAAACGTATGGAAACCGAAACGCACTGTACATGTCTCTCTCTCTTTCTTTCTCTCTCTCTCTCTCTCTCTCTCTCTCTCTCTCTCTCTCTCTCTCTCTCTCTCTCTCTCTCTCTTATCACATTGCTAAATGAAAGATATTGTCCAGAAAATTTCTTTATGACGATCAGTCTCTCCCCAGTCCCCCCCCCCCACAAGCTAAGCCACTTTGTGTGAACTGAATGAAATTTTGTGTGCAGCCAATAAGCACAAACACAGTAACCCACGAACACAAACAACTGAATTAACATACAAGCAAATTCCGCCCTCAAGAAAATACACAACCTTCTTTTACGTTGATTCTCATATGTCAAAAATATAAAAGTGTGGTCGGGAAAATATAAAGACAAAGACAGCAAGAGAAAGAGAAACAGACGGAGACAAGGAGAGGGGAGGACACCAAAAAATGAACAAAAGAGAGTCAGGACAAAGCACTTCATCTCATCCATGTCACTTGAGTTCAGTAACCTGAGTTTAGATATACAAAATATCCTACTAAGTTTTCCTCTCGTTACCAAGATACATTTCCGTGCGAAGAACAAAAGACAAAAAAAATTATAAGTTCTTCTTCGCATGCCCTTATAAACAGATCTTATTTAAGAAAATAGCTATCGATCATTTCAGGTGGATTGAAGAGAAACTGGGATCAGATCGAAACAGACACTAGAGGACCTATTCGCGCCGCTTCTCCTACATTTAAATAAACACAAGCTGTCATATCTTTGTGATCAAGGCAGTAGTTTTCCCCAGCTTACGAAATCCACTTCAGCTCCGTCTGCCCGCAGGTCTCCCTGGGATCAGCGCCGCTCACACACTCCTTATCGTCGTATGTTTCACTACGACAGATAGTCAAGTAGGCCTCTATCTTCGCCTTCCTTGATAATTTGTATTGTTGCACACGCAGACTCGTAGAAGTGAACTGTTACTTTTGCTAGGCCGATTTACTACCCTTATAAGTGGATGCAAGACCTGCGCTTATCATAAGGATTCCAAACATTCAGCAATTGACTACAAGATACTTGTTCGTAAACGATCTGGGAAGGACCAGGCTTGATCAAGGGACAATTTTCCTTAGTAAAGATAGAAGAATCAGAGTTTCCGCTTTACTTGATTAACTCCATACCATTTTCCTGCGTTTTCATGCGTGGCAAATGTGATAACATAGAAGTTTAGGTTGGATTAAGGTGCGTCTGTCAACTTGATTCCAAATGATTCCCTTTCTCAAACTAAAATAACAACCACATGGAGTTACAATTTTACAGCCACGAGACTTACGACTTTACTTTGTAGATAGCAATGAGTTTGATATTCGTGGCAAAGTGCGCCTTGACATTTCTTTACATAATGACTCAGATCCACTCCATTGTGCATTCTATGTCATCCTACGCTCCAATATTATGCTGACATTTTACTTTGGATTAATACTATGTTCCATTCCAGAACAAATGCTGCATGGTAGCAGAGGCATTGTTACTGATCAACAGTATGTTAAATCCATGTCCATCTCCCCATCAGACGTTAGTAAAAGTAACTGCACAAACTTCACCATCTTCGAATGTGGTTAACGCAAGCATACTTTCACCTGCATCTGACCCTCATCCCTCCTCCACTCATGCAAACAGCATGGTTGCATCTCATCCTTATCCTAATTTTGATTCTGATGAGTCACTCACTCAGTCATATAATTACAAATGAGACTACTCACACAGACGTGCCCCCTGTATTAGTAAGACAATGGCAAACTCTACATCTATTCCATTATCCAACACTGCCCTGCTGCAGATGTACTACAAGAAGCAGAGATGAGAAGGGCGGTGATGAAACAGTGCACGGTTTTGTTTCCGCACGAATTCACGATAGTTTTACTTTTTTGGCTGACTCTCAGCTTCTCCTACATTTGGTTGAAATCGGTTCAGATCGTTTTGAGTTATTTTGTTATACACACGGATCAAAATTTTAATCATGGCTTTTGACCTCTGTCTTTGACTGGTTGATTTCAAAATTTAATCATTTCATTCTTTCCTTTCCTTCAATCTTTCCCCGAAGTTTAGTGTAAACTGGATAAAAACTTGAAGCTGATTTTGCTAGGTTGCAGTGTGACTTAGTCCAGTGACCATGACCTTTGACCTGTTGTTCGAATAAGCATTAGATTTCTTCATGAGATGCCCCTTAACAATTCCGGCAAGTTTGGTTAAAATTGAAAAAAAGCAGCTGAGTTATTCGTTCACACATACACATACACACACACACACACACACACACACACACACACACACACACACACACACACACACACACACACACACACACACACACACACAGGAGGGCACGCGCCATAAAAGAAAAAAAATCTCTCTGCGAACGAGTGTAACGATGGGTTAGGGTGAGTTAGTAAGGTGAATTCAAGGCTTAATTAAACTCCTTTTTGCGTTAGTGGGTTAGTGGTGTGGGTAAGCAGGGTGAGTTAGATTGGTTAGTGGGTTGACTGGTTAACTAGCTTTGTGGGGTGGGATAGTGGATGGGGAAGTGGCGTAGGTTGGTGGGTGGGTTGGATTGGTGGATGGTTTCATGATAGGGTTAGTTCGTGGGAGAAGTGTGCTAGTGAGGTGCTGTATGGGTTAACGAATAATTGGCTGGGATATTGGGTGAGATTTGAGGTTAGTGGGATAAGCTGCTGAGAACAAATTAACCCATTCAGTCCAAAAACATACAATATTCTAACGCTACTGTTAGACGATTTAATTAGAATACGAAGAGAATTGTAGTTGCCAAGGAATTGACAGCACTTATATTAATGTAGTTGCCAAGGAATTAACAGCACTTATATCAATGTAGTTGCCTAGGAATTAACAGCACTTATAACATTGTCGTTGCCAAGGAATTAACAGCACTTATAATATTGTCGTTGCCAAGGAATTAACAGCACTTATAACATTGTCGTTGCCAAGGAATTAACAGCACTTATAGCATTGTCGTTGACAAGGATTTAACAGCACTTATAACATTGTCGTTGCCAAGGAATTAACAGCACTTATAGCAGTGTATTGCCAAGGAATTACCAGCACTTATAGCATTGTCGTTGCCAAGGAATTAACAACACTTATAGCTCTGTCGTTGCCATGGAATTAACAGCACTTATAGGTAACTTGTCACTAAAAACAGTTTCTTCAAAGCAGACAAAATCGTCTAAAGGTTGCAGGAATACATTACTACGTTAAGTCGCCGATTAAATAAGAACTCTCTTATTATGATGTAGCTCTCCTAATATGGATACAGTCGTCTGGTGATAGCAATCAGTAGCAGCAAACAGCAGTGCCTATACAGGGAAGGAAAACAGAAGGATAACCAAAGCATTCCCCCACGAATGCGTATCGCCCAGCATCACTGAAAGACTAGATCAGTAATCTTTACTAAAGTAAAAAGGTGCAGTTTAAATATGGGGCCTTAATAAGAAGGGCGTTACCCAGGTATAAACTAAGTTTCAGGTTAATATCTCATTCTGTTCCTCAGGTATGCCAAACAAATATCTTTTGTAGCACGGAGGCAGAAATTGTAGGATTTAATCAAATGTGTTCTGACTAAGGTCCTCTGGCAATCGCAGGCATTTCATCTCAGCTTTACCATAACCTAACCAGTTCAAGTCTGATATCCCGCAATACTGCCAACAAATTTTGGATACAGCTTGCCCAATTGAAATCGAGATATTTCGGTAACACACACACACACACACACACACACACACACAGATGCAGGCGATTATATTATCATCTTGCTTTATGAGCGATAACAAGGCCAAATATAGTTAATGGACCTCACCAGAAACTTAAAATGACAAAATAATAGTACAATAAAAAAAAAAAAAGAAGACGACAAAACAGAAAATATGTACGAAATAATTATTTGCTGGACTCTCTAAAAGGGACAGCTAAACCACAGAATTATTTTTCACATAGTTGAGTGTCATTAATTACAGTAGCTAAGGTTAGAGGAAGGAGAGAACGAGCATGAGTAACTATTGATATAACCACACGCACCTCTTAAGCAATACAGAGAGAGAGAGAGAGAGAGAGAGAGAGAGAATGGAGAAATGAATTCCCCGAGCTAGGCAACTAAGGCCATATAGCCCCGCTGGGGTTACAGGAGGAAGCTACCCAGAGAGAGAGAGAGAGAGAGAGATGCGTTCTTTGCCGAGATATGCCAGAGGTCTACAATCTGAAAAATTATTCTCATTTGTTTGTATTCATTTACTTGTCATTTTAGCCTTATTGTCTGATATTCTTATGTTCATAGAAAATACCATTTATATAGTTTATATATATCTGAAGAATATAAACACGACGTACACATGTCAGACCTAGTATTACAGTACAGTAGTGTAGATTGCAGCGATGGTGCAACACGCCACAGGGCTGGCACCTTCAGATTAAAAGAGTGGCACACTTCTGTTTATCTGAGTGATTCAAAGACAGACCCGTTCCTTGGTGGATCGTCCTGAAGAGAAGTGAATGAACCTCCTGACTACAAGGTCTGACGCGAGAGCTGGGGTTACATAAAAAAAAAAAAAAAAAAAAGGATAAAAAGGATGTCATATTATGCAGTACAGTATATTTTAATAAAAAGATAGATAGATAAATAGATAGATGTAAATAGATAGATAGAGAGAGATGGATAGATAGACAGATATAAAAATATAAAACTCCTTATTACTAAGTTGCCAAGTCTGCCCTCTATTGCACCATCTCTTGTAAAAAAAAAAAAAAAAAAAAATCTTGCACACAACGTGTGATTTTCTGTTAAATGTCACTTTTTCAGTCACTACGTTTTGATTCATTAAACATACAGTTAAGGGCAACTTATGCCTGATAATCGTGATTATATAAGTCTTTCAGTCTTTTTCTCAGAGCCGTTTGAAAAAAACTGAATATTTTGGCTAACGTAATGAAGATAACTGAAAAAGGTCCCTGATTTCCAAACAACGAAGTAAAGATAGGTAGTAATGTGATTCAGATAAACAAATGTTTATGAATTATTTTCTAATCATCTTAATAAGCAATAGGAAAAGTAGAAAGAAATTAAATAACCACAAAATTAAAGCGTTTGACAATTAGTCACTGCTGCTGAAACACGCTGCCATGAATGTTAAAATACCCTTCAGCTCTGGGATGAACTGTTGCATTTATTCATCTTACCATCAGACGATTTTATTCAGGGAAAGAAATGGTATTCATTCTTTAAAAAAAAAAAATAATAAGTCCCAGGAAGAGTCAAGTGGAAACAGTAACATAGAGAAAAACACGTCCTTGTTTTGAAGGGGTCAATATACTAAATTCCTGTCACCATTACTGATAAAAAAATAAAAAAATAAAAACTGACACCAATGACAAATAAATCGTCTGTCAAAGATCATTTCCATTAAAATTTTCCCATCTTTTTACTTTATCTGCAGGTATACCATTATCGTTCGTGGAACAGGATAGTGTAGATGCCATGATGCACACTGAAATACATTGCTGCAAACTCTGTCTCCTCAGGTAGGTAACCATTTGAACATTATAACACCTGCTTACAGCTGGATTACTCTCACCTGACAGGAGACTGCTAACGTGCAAACAAAATGCTGATGTGTTATTGATGAGTATTAATATACTGTATGCTTTTTGGAGTTGGATATGGCATTACATTATTCTGATATTAGGTAACAGGTACGCAGCTAGAAAACGACGATCATTGTCAGGCCCGTTAAACTATCTGTAGTAATAGGACGCCAAGGTGACAGTGATCTACGGGGCACGTATCAGTCATTAACTGTATGCAGACTACACCCCGCTTTTTAGGGGAAATTAGGTTGAAAATCAAATATATAAATGGTCATAAGATTTGGTTTAAATCATAAACAGCAATTGTCGGAACCTGCAGTATCAGAATGCCTAACTGCAGTAGCATTCAATTAAGGATTTAGTAGTACATCAAAAGCCGCACATCTCAGCATTCAAGCAAAAATCACTAGCTTCTGGAAACCCAGCACCCGATTTGACCTGAAAAGCATTTTTGAAGTCACCGGAAGAAAAGCTGGTTTCCTTCATTTTCCAACATTAATATTTTCAGCAATATGAGACAGCGAGGTTAGGAGGCGATAAGAGGAAGGTTTTGTGTGTTTGAGAGAGAGAGAGAGAGAGAGAGAGAGAGAGAGAGAGAGAGTTATACAGATTAACCATCAGTCAGAGAGACAGACAGGCAGACGGACAAACAGACAGACAAACACATATACAGGTAGCTGCCGGTATGAGTAGGCTTAGAACAAGATTTGTGAAAACGGAGGTGAACTTGGTTATGAATGATAAAATGTGGAATATTTAATATCTGCAGTATATTCGTACAGATACTGCTGCCTTTACTGACAGTAGTGAACGGAGCCATCGTTGACTTTTTTTTTTTTTTTAAATGAGAATCGAGGTATAAGAGTAAATGCCAATATGTGTAATAATATTTGAGCTAAGGACAGAAGTCTCAATGTGTAATGTGCTGTTGAATGGGAGGAGGCTGGAAGTGGTGAACTTTAAGTACCTTTGTGCACTAACGGAAAAGGGAGGTAAATGAAGTGTATAAAGGAAGAGCGGAGTTTAATGGCTGTTGGAAGTAAAGTGGTCGGTGCTACAAAGACCTTGATGCGGAACATAGGTCACTACGGAGGCTGCATGAGAACTACGTAATGGTGTGTTGGTGACTACTTTGCGAGGCCTTGAAATGTTAGAACAATAAACATTTAGGGCGAATGGAGTTAATATGGGACTGAGATAACATCGAGCCGTGAAATCACCCTCACTTGCTTGGAGCTCGAACCCACCTCGCCACTGCAGATCTGAAAGGTAATTGGCTGCCATATAGGGGTGTATGGATTCGAAAAGAAAGTCATTAAATGGCGACCATTCACCATTTGGACCTGCAGTGGCGAGGTGAGTTCGAGCCCCACGCAAGTGAGGGTGCTTTCACGGCTCAGTGTATCACAACTAATCGTTTCTACGTACAAATGTGAGATTCTTAGGAAATGTATGTCGTTTGTGAAAACTGGACATGGTTTGAAATAGTATTATAATTGTGTATCGAAAAGAAGACAGACACAGACACACCGATAGACAGAGATAGATACATTGATAGATAGACAAATAGACACAGATGGATAGACTGATCGATTGAATATTTGAGGGAAAGACGAATAAACATATAGATATGTGTGGGCATTAGTGCAGGAAGCGATGTGGAAGGTCAAGAGGAAGGTGTACGGTCATGATTAGTTAATGTTTGTGGATATGCGAGGTATGGGCATCGAAGAGGCAAAAAAAAAAAAAAAAACTGACGAACAACCCAAGTCGATGAACTATGTAAGTCTGGACACGTGCATGACAAAAGCTGCACCCCTGTATTTTCTTGGCAGTCGGTGGAGTATCTAAAACACGGTCATTAAGGAACATTTTTGTGTGCGAGGATAGTCAGGCGTGTGCGGTGGGGCAGATAATTTCGGTTTTATTACTTAGTGCTTGGATGCGTGGCCCTTTTCACTGGGTGCTCTGATGGCTTTGGTTTTCATGTTTTCGCTTCTGGATTCCTCTCACAAGTACCGGTATTAGTGGAACTCAGAGTGATGACGATGGTGATGATGTCGACGGCGACGACGACGACGACGATGATGATGTTGATGCTAAGGATGATGAATTTTACCATCTTTCTGCTAAAGACTATCCTTTTGTAGATAAAGAGAATACAATAAAATTGTTATCATTGCATTAAAGGAGGCATAAAGCAAAACAGAAACAGTAAGTGACAGAAAAAGGAAGATGTCAGAAAAAGTGAGATGGAAGAGAACGGGGGAACAAGCCGGTTAGAGAGTGAGCGACAGGGTAAGCAAGTGGGAGAACGAAACGTTGAACACACACACACACACACACACACACACACACATACACACACACACACACACACAAAGATAAAAAAAGAACCACGCAAAGAGAGAGAGAGAGAGAGAGAGAGAGAGAGAGAGAGAGAGACTATACGACTATACTGCTGAGAAGAGAAAATTCGGTGAGGAAATGGGGAGAATGAGTGAACAGTTTAATAAGTGAAATAGATGGATACTGTAGTTTAACATATACATGCATTCATATATATATATACGTTTTTGTACACTGGAGAGCGAGGGTTCGCGCCCCGAAAGGGTAAAAAACTTTGGGAGCGTTCTCCTGGCCACGTACTGCTTTGCGGACACAAGGGGTGCTGTGGTTAATCCACTGTCGCTTACTGTAAAAGTATGCTTGCACCCAGTCTGCTTGCGCGGGCCGATTACACTTGGTTCACAGACTACACACACATCCAAAACCACTACAACACTACAATAACACTTACAAGGACTTCTCACCCTACATACAATTTCTATCAGACACCATAAGCCACTTGGAAGAGATGCATTGGCTAATCGTCCCCACTCCGGTTGGGATAGGCCGGTCCTGCAGTGGATACTCAAACGGCTGATGATGATGTTTATATATATATATAT
>NC_137022.1:10852313-10892313 GCF_032717465.1 Coenobita brevimanus | reverse complement strand
TGTATATTGAGAAGGATAATTTATAATACATAATCAAAGTGAAATGCAGGTATATATTATTAATTAAAAACATTAATACTTATATTATCATTACAATTATCATCATTGTTATTATTATTATTATTACTATTATTATTACTACTACTACTACTACAAATAATAATAATAATAATAATAATAATAATTATTATTATTATTATTATTATTATTATCTATCGGATACGTTTATGTGAAGCTACAGAATGTGGTGAAAGTTTTTGGCGTATCAGACGTAACCAGGAGTTCGGGGGCTTCAGTGATGAGTGAATGGAATCATGGCCCATTGTTTTGGGCAAACTTGGGCTCTCTGGACGGTGCTACTCCTCACCCTGCACTAGGGTGGGAAACGAGGTCCGGATTGATGGTGATGATGATGATGATAATGATGATACACAGAAAATTATATGAGAGAAACGAAGAATCACAGCGCCAAAATAAAAATAATAATCTACCTATCTATTGCCAGACGCCTCAATCCCGTTTGGAGTGGCCACAAACAAATCGCCTCCAAGTCGCCCTGTCCCTCGCCATTTCACTGCCCTGCTCCCAATTCACACCCCCCTCTCTCATATGCCTCTCCACCCCATCCCTCCATCTCATCCTCGGCCTCCCCCTCCCTCTTTCCCCCTCCACCTCACTCACATACACTCTCTTCGTCAGTCTTTCACCCTCCATCCTCTCCACATGGCCAAACCACCTCAGTGTGTTCCTCATAACGCTTCCTATCACATCCACATCAACACCACAACGCTCCTTTATATCCTCATTCGTCAGCCTGTCTCTCCATATGACTCCACAGGCTCCTCTTAAATAACTCATTTCCACTGCTCTCACTCTTGACCTGTGTCCTTCCAACAACGTCCAAGCTTCTCTACCGTACGTTAGAGCTGGTATCACAATACTGTCATGTAGTAACTTTTTCACTTCCATGCTCACTTCCCTGTTTCTTATCACTGCTTTCAAAGAACCAGCAACCTTTCTTCCCTGCTGTACCCTTTCAAGCACTTCACCCTCCAAACCTCCATCCTTACTCATCACACTACCCAAGTACTTAAACGTACTCACATTTTCCAATTCCTCACCATCCAACCTCGCTGTACATTCACTAACTTCACCTCTCTCAAAGACCATCACTTTACTCTTCCCTACATTCACCTTTAGATTCTGTTTCTTACACACTCTCTCAAACTCATCCACCAAGCCTTGCAGCTCCCCTTCGTCTTCACTCAACAACACAGTATCATCTGCAAACAACAGTACAGGGAGTTTCCGAACACTATCCTCTCTCACCAGGGCCACTCCAACATCCACTACCCTACCTTGTACCTCTTTTATTACCTCATCCATGTACAGATTGAACAGCCATGGAGACATGACGCATCCCTGTTTCAACCCAACCTTGAAAGAGAAAAATTCACTTAGTTCACCATCCACACGCACTGCAGCCTTCGCACCATCGTACATACTCTTCACAGCATTCAACTACTTCCCATCTACTCCATATATTCTTAACACTCTCCACAATCCTTGTCTATCCACCCTGTCATATGCTTTCTCCAAATCCATGAAAGCCGCATACAACTTCTTTCCCTTCTCTAGAAACTTTTCCACTAAAGATCTAAGAATGAATATCTGATCTACACAACCTCTTCCCTTCCTAAAGCCTCCCTGTTCTTCTCCAACTAATTTCTCTGTTCTTTCTCTAACTCTATCAATAAGTATCCTACCATACACTTTTCCTATTATACTAAGAAGACAAATACCCCTATGAGTACCACACACTTCTTTTTCCCCTTTTCCTTTGCACAAGGGAATAATTATACCTGACTTCCAATCCTCCGGGACTCTACCTTCCTCCCATTCCAATCTGCACATCTTCCACATCCATTCTACTACTATCTCTCCCCCATGCTTCATCATTTCACCGTCACTCCATCAATTCCTGGGGCTTTCCCTGATTTAACTTTCTTCATAGCTTCCACAACTTCTATCCTACTGATTTCTTCCTGTCTTCTCACCTCCCTCCTTCTCCCAGCCATTCCCCAGCCACTTATACTCGCATTACTTCCATCCTCTACGTTCAACAATTCCTTAAAGTGTTCTCTCCATCTGCTCACTTTTTCTCCCTTCTCCACTAGTAATCTACCATTTTTATCTTTCACTCCCCTGCTAACTTCACTTCCACCCTGTCTTACTCTTTTCACCTCTCTCCAGAACATTTTCTTACAGTCCCTCCCCTTTACACTCAAATTCCTTCCAAATTCCTCATCCACTCTCTTCTTACTCTCTCTTACTAATCTTTTCACCTCTCTTTCTTTCTACATATAACTCTCTCTTCCGCCTCCCAACCTCTTCCACGCCCCTATTTCTCATCCATTTATTGTATGCTTTCTTCTTTTGTGCCACAGCCTGTTTCACCTCTTCAGTCCACCACGCTGTTCCTTGCACCCCCCTCCGTCTTCTCTTCCTTCCACACACCACATCACATGCTGCACATATTTCTTCTGTAAATATTCTACACACACCTTCCACGTCTCCCATCTGCTCCAATTCATATTTGCCCAATCGTTCCTCCACTTCTCTCTTATACTCTGCCTTTTTCTCATCCTCTTATAACCTTTCCACTCTCCTTGCAACTACTCCTTCCTCTCGTCTTTCCCTTCTTCTATTCCTCCATCTTGAACTCTAATTCTGGCCACCACCAAGTAGTGGTCAGAAAGTCCACTCCCCCAACCTCTATAAACTCTTGCATCCATTACACATCTTCGCATCCTTTCATCCACACACACATCATCAATCATTGCCTTCCTTTCATTCAGTTCACCACCCACCCTTCTCATCACTCGCCATGTATACCTGTGGATCATTTTATGCCTGAAGAGGGTATTGGCTATCACCAACCCCCTCCCAGCACAAATGTCCATTAACGCACTCCCATTCTCATCTATCTCAGCAGGCACACCCCACTCACCAACTATTCCATCCACCTTCACATTCCCAACTTTACCATTCATATCACCAATCAAAAACTCTCTCTCATTCCTTCCAAACTTTTCCATGCACACTTCTACATTTGTCCAGAACTCTTCTCTCAATCTTCTAGCACGATTTTGCGTTGGCGCATACACACACACAATCGCCCACATTTGTATTCCAACTTTCAACTTTACCCACACAATCCTTGACCCAACTGATCCATACTGTCTTATGCTCTTCTTCCATCTTTTACTCACAACTATACATACTCCTTCCTTTGCCCTCTCATTCTCACCTACTCCTGCACATATACCCCATCCATACTCCCATTCTCTCACACTTTCTCCTCTCCATTTTGTTTCAGTTATTCCACGTACATCCACTTTCGCACCCTCAAGCACCTGGACAATCTCTCTCTCTTTCACCTCATCATTCGCTCCCCTTACATTCCATGTTCCGATAACCATGTCCTTTGTCCGGTCCTTGATCGTCATCGTTTGGTCAGTCCTTGTCCGAGGCTTATTGTTTGTTTTTTTAGTTAGTTGTTTTCCGGGGAGGGGCACTAACCCTCCGCCAACCCTTTTAGTCGCCTTTTACGACAAGCAGGGATACGGGGGGAGTATTCTTGAAAAAAAACCCTACCCCCAGGGGCAAAATAATAATAATAATAATAATAATAATAATAAGCAACAAGAAAATGCGGGTCAAATTAAAAAAAGAAAAAACGGAATTCAACTTTATACACAGAGAGTAATTAAGAGGAATATGGAAAGAAAAGAAGGGAAAGATGTCCCTGAAAATTAAAAAAAGGCAAAAGTAAGAGAGAGAGAGAGAGAGAGAGAGAGATTAAAATATAAGGAATAAGGAGAACCGAAATGCACGTGATAAAAATGAAACACGAAATAATGGAAGAACCGGAATTAAAAAATAAAAAAGTAAGACGTATGACAGGTAATAAAGTAAAGAGGAAGAGGGAGGATGGGGATGAGAATATACTAAGGTTTGAGAGAGAGAGAGAGAGAGAGAGAGAGAGAGAGAAAACGAGTAAGGGAGAAGATTGTAAGAATATATGATAAACCTTGAGACTGGAAAAAACAGCAAATAAATGGAAATAAATAACAGAAAGTAACTATAAAGAATGCAAAATATGGATGCTTCCGCCAGCGCCAAGCAAATGTAAGATTTCCTGCGTACTTCCCCATTCCTAACAGAAGAATAGTTTTATTATCTCAAATAGTAAATTAATTATACGATCGATATTAGTTTGCCCTGTTACACAATATCACAGAGTGGATACCTTCGCCAACCCAGTAAAACTTATGGTTCATTCTGGCATCTGGATCCGGAATCACCTCAAACACTAATCAAATTTTCCCTAACCAATTCCCCACTTACCCATCAGGTTCTGTGATATCTGATAAATACTTTTTTCTTTATACATCTCGTACACAACAGACAAACAGAAAATTTTGATGCAAAAGGCAATAAAGGAAGTAAGAGGGTAATACTGTAATATGCAGTAAAAATAGTAATACCGGTAGTATAGTAGTAGAAGTAGTCGCATTAGCAGTAGCAGTAACCGTAATAGTAGTAGTAGTAGTAGTAGTAGTAGTAGTAGTAGTAGGGCAACATTGGTCTGTCTCACCATGCGAACTCAACCGCAAACAAGCAGCCACCCTTGCAATGCTGTCCTTTACAGTGAACCGATGGTTCCTTGTGGTAGACAACGGCTCGCCACAGCGAGGTGAAGGGAAAAATGCGGAGGTTAGGTTTCTGGATGGACGACGCATTTACGTCCGTGAACCCGATTATAAGGCCACTGTAACAGGCTCCAAACCACCCCCCTTATTATGTTATTGGTAAAATGATCTCAGTATTCGTTTAGAATAAATGATAATGAAAAAATTTCAGTCCTCCTCCTTAACTGATACGCATTATGGACTCATGCTGCCATATTTTTCTTCATGCGTATGTGTGTGTGTGTGTGTGTGTGTGTGTGTGTGTGTGTGTGTGTGTGTGTGTGTGTGTGTGTGTGTAATTTACTGATTTTTTATTCCAAAAAGCCCTTTAAGAGGCTAAAATTTTGAAGGTGTCTGTATCGATTCTCATACTGATGAAATGCACCACGTTTGAAGTGCAACGGAGAAAAAATATAGGAGTGTTTGGAACAATGATGAACGAACAATTAATCTGGTATTTATTGTCACCTAGTTCTTTTATAATATAACATTTAGGAAATATTTAAAGAAAATGTGTAGGCTAAGTGGATTTAGCAACCACATTAAATAGTTTCGGGTTCCTTGAAAGCAGTGATAAGAAATAGGGAAGTGATCATGGAAGTGAAAAAGTTACTACATGACAGTATAGTGATACCAACTCTAACGTATGGAAGTGAAGCTTGGGCCTTGTTGGAGGGACACAAGTCAAGAGTGAGAGCAGTGGAAATGAGTTACCTGAGAGGATCATGTGGAGTCACATGGAGAGACAGACTGACAAATGAGGATGTGAAGGAGCGTTGTGGTGTGGATGTGATAGGAAGCGTCAGGAGAAACACAATGAGGTGGTTTGGCCATGTGGAGAGGATGGAGAGTGAGAGACTGACAAGGAGTGTGTATATTAGTGAGGTGGAGGAGAAGCGAGAGAGGAGGAGGCCAAGGATGAGATGGAGGGATGGAGTGGAGAGGTATATGAGAGAGGGGGTTGTGAGCTGGGAGCAGGGCAGTGAAATGGCAGGGGACAGAGCGATGTGGAGGCTATTTGTTTGTGGCTACCCAGTATGGGATTAAGGCGTCTGACAATAGATAGATAGACAGATAGGTTTAGCCACGGTGCGTTAGATTAGGTCAGGTCGAATAAGGAGCGGGGCTGTACTGTGATGCCTTTTCATATACGGGAAGTAACATATATTAATACGTTTTTTTTTTCCTGCCTTGTATCATTCTCTTCTTGTTACCATGAGTCGAATTTATATACCGTAGAGAGGACGTCTCTTTCTGAATGTTTAATATTTTGGTCATTTTACTGATACATCCTCATACCATATGGAAATGATCCGATTAACCTAAGGGAAAAAAAAAAAATATATATATATATATATATATATATATATATACGTGTCCGACTCTGGGCAAAGGCTGCAGGGCCTATTTCTCGGGGGCAGTGACCTATCCCGGGGCCCAGTAGTCCTCCTACATCTCCACATGTCACCACTTCGACGCAAACACCCACCGCCCATATCGAATACATGCTAGGGCTGTCTCATACAGGACTGGTGTATTGGTATTAGCGGGGGGATTTTTACGACATGTCGGCGGGTCATCTGGTAGATCAGGAGAGTCTGCTTTTAGAAATTCAAATCCTTAAACTGTTCCCTGCCCCAGCCGGGATTCGATCCTGGGTCCGTTGGGACTGCAGGCCGCCTCTCTACCGATTCAGCCACCGCCTCCCCCTTAATAAACAAAACAGCTGACTAGAAAATAGGTGCTACAAGCATGGTAACCCAGTATAATTCGGTTCTTAACGCTTGTGTATCCCCTCTCTCACACCCTTTAATCATTTGCAACACTCTGCTTCATTTCATACTCTGACTATACCCTGTTCACTTTAACTACGCGTAATATTACCATTTCTCCATCTGGAATACTGAGCTACGACATAACACCATCATAATAATAATATTGTGCTAGTCGGCATACTCGTAAATTGCTACGGAAAGGATGCAGGGCCGTAGCGTTGACCTTTTCTGCCTCTGATTTGTATGAAAAAGCTGTAAAAGGACGAAAATTTTCACCCACTTTATATGAAAAAAATCATTGGTATACCAGTTTTTATTAAGTTTCTGCATAATAGATAATAAATCCTTTAAAACGATAGCTTTTTAAAAATCAGACTATCAACTAAACTATTTTCTTTCAGTCTGAGAAGAGCCTTTTTGTAAAGGAGATATTGAAGGACATAATATCTAATTCCTCTAATTCATGGAAACCGATGAAAGCTGCTACGTCATACCAAAAGATAAGTAAATATGCAGTTCCCTGAGTTAAGATGTTGTTCATACAACGCTTCACTAAAGCAAGCTGAACAGAATCGTTTTAAGATATCCATAAAAATATGCTTGAACAGTTATGTCAAATGAGAGTCAGTGCTAACTGTTGTAAACCCATAATCCATTACCCCTCGAAGTTGCTGAGCGTTTGGAGTTTGGAGTTCTGCCCGTTGCCTACGAGGTTACAGTCGCGAAGCTCATAGGCACAAATATCCGGGTTCCCGCCGCAAACGACTTATTGAAATGGTCATCACAGGAGGCACGATTGAGTTAACCGATGAGAACTTAAGTTACTCTGCTGACTATAAATGTAGTACATAACTACAATGAAAGTTGGTGTCTTCCTCAAAAGGTTTACTCCTTCAATGCGATGTTCTTTTTTTTTTTTTTTTTACTTTATTCATTCTTTCACTAGATGACTATACTTTCTTTTAATACAGACTTCCTAGAGGCAAAAGCTTAATGGAGGTTCCATCTATTCTCTTCAGTTTAGAAGTCTTTCCGGAACTGAATAATACCGTTTGGACGCAATAAGCAAATAAAAGCTCCAGTCGACCGCCGTGGCCAGCGTGGAGTCAGGAGTCATGATGGGGGGTGGGAGAGGGTTAAGAAATGGCAATGGTGAGCAAAGGAGTGGGTTGGATAGGCTGAATGTTAATGAACTGGAAAGAAAAAGTGTATAGTACCATGTGAAAATGGATGTTGTTGATTTAGGGATTTGAGTGCAGTGAAAGTTTCTTTAACCTTTCGTATGCCATGTGGGCTCAGATTGACCCCAACACATTATTTAAATGATGCCATTCAGCCACTTATTGTTTTAGGGATCTGGTGAACCATGACTTTGTTTGTCTTTGGCCAGAGTATAAGCACACAGCAATTGAGTGGAAATACTCTTATAGTTCAGCAGTTAGGAGGGCGCAAACTTCATTGGGGGTCGTCCGGTATCGTACGTAGTATTCCTGGTAACCTTTTTTCAGATTCTAGATATTATTGGCCATGTCATTGAATGATGAAAAGTTCTACAATCAACGGGGAAGCTTCGTAGAAGATCCTTCCATTTCTGATGCTGATAATGACACCTGCAATGATTTATCTGTTAAAATCATTCAAGGGTTTTCTTAATATAACTGTCAATCTTGTTATGTTCTGAACATAGATTCATCCAATTTTTTGTGTCATTTCCTTTCATGGTATTGTGTTATTTTCTATGGTATTATAACTGATAATACATTTATTTAATTATGTTAAAAGCATACTGAATGAATAAGAATGATGTAACCTAAAAATACGCCACATTATTCATTACATGTGCAAACTTTCAAAAATTTTGAAGAAAATCATAAAACATTCACTTTCATTAAAAAATAAAATAATAATAATAATAATAATAAAACACAAAAGGGACACATGGTGGACTGCTTACACGTGCTGTGTCCTGGGCAACATATGTGCAACATTTAACATTTGTAAATTTGTGCATACGCAGAAATCCAAAAATTAAGTTGGGGTCTTTTAAGACCCCACATGCCGTTCCGGGTTACTTTTTTTTCACCTGGCGTGCAAAGGGTTAAAAATGTCCTCCAGGAGTAATGAGGGGGAGGATAGAGATACTGGCTTGATGGACAAAGAAATGGATGGAATAAACTGAAATTGTGTTGATGGGTGGGAAGCTACCATAAGAGTATACTGTTAAATGAATGCTGCAGTACTAATTATGTGATTACTGGGAAATTTTTTTTCAAAGTTTTCGCAAATAGGAAGACAAGTTTGCTATTGCTGCCAAAAGCTTTGCATCTTGCAAGCCAGGCAAAAGAAAAGGCCCTCAAGTTTAAATGATTAAGGTTGCATGAGCCTTACTATCAACCCCCAAAGCGTGTCTCCGTGTTCGTTAGTGGAGCGGGACAACAGAGAAGCTTGTGAAAAGGTGTCCACTAGTTCGTTAGTACAGCATGGAAACATTTACTAGAGCACGTTCTTCCATACCTAACGTGACAAAATAATTATTCACACACCAGATGGGCTGGGCTGGGGTGTAGTTAGGTGGAGGAGATGGCGTGAAGTGAGGTGAGGTGTGATGGGATGATGTGAAATGGGGTTGGGTGAGATGTAATAGTAAGGTGGAAAGAGGTTAGATGAGGTATGCTGAGGTGAGAAGTGGAATGAGGTGTGCTAGGTTTAGTCAGGGTGAGGTGTGATGGGATAACGAGATTGGGTGAGGTAAGGTACGGTGAAACTGAGTGAGCAATCGTTTCAGCTGGTGGGGAAGGCCTCAGTAACTGGCAAGACAAACACAGCTCTTGACCGAGCAAGAGCTGGAGTGTGTCTGTGTGAGTTCCCGTCACAGCCATCACGCACCGAGAGCACGGTTATTATATATATATATATATATATATATATATATATATATATATATATATATATATATATATATATATATATATATATATATATGTGTGTGTGTGTGTGTGTGTGTAATGCTAGGTGTTTTAGGGTAGGCTTCCCGTCCCTCTAACGCCTAGTGTGCAGCTGGGTTCTCTTTCTAGAACGGAGCTTAGACAAATAAGAGAAAGGCAGGACACAAAAACTCAAGGCAACAACCTTACATGTGTATCGCTAAATTCTACAGTGGAACGGGCAGATGTCACAAATACAGTTATGCTGGACAGTTATAATTCTAAGGCTTAGATATCGGGTGTTAGTATCGCACAGGATAGTACCTAGGACACGATTGCGTAAGGTTTATAGCACTTAGGGCAGAGCAGCTAAACACTATTATTTTGAGAAATCCTAGGTTCTGTATACTGGTGGAGTTTGTGGCACTATTTTCACTGCTGGCAGACTAACTAATTTGTCGGTCGGGTCGTTAATTATTACTCTTGCACTGGGCCTTCCGTATGGTCTTAATGTGAGGCGTGTCACTATCTGGTAACGTGTTCACTGAGATAGGCCCTTATTTCACTGACTTGCCGTGTTCACTATTTCACTGTTACCTTACTTATTCCACCTTTCTTTTATATTATTACTGATGTTTCGCGCACTGACTTTCCATATTCTGACAATCACTGTTCTACCCTTACTTCACTATGTCACGGACACTGTGCTTTCACTGTCACTCACTGTAGGGACTGGGCATACTGGAGGTCAGGTACGAGGGCAGCAGAGACAACTCAGCCTCACTACTAAAGAGGCTGAGTTCCGCCAGGGGCCTCCGTATTCAGGGGCCACAGGATCATGCGCAGGGACGACCTCTCTCGTCCGGGGCTGCTGGTGGCGAAGGGTCCCGCACTTTCAGGGCTTGGGGTGGGAGTCTGGCCCTCAGGGCTGGGACTGAAAAGCTGCCTGAACCTCTTGCTCAGGCGCATGATGGAGGATGAAGATCTCCAGCGTCAGGCCGAAGGGATGTCCCGCCTGGGGGTAATGGGGACGGTCTGAAGATCCCAGGGGCTGCAGTCTCCTGTGGTTGGAGACGCCGTCAGGAGTGAGCTGCGACGTCAGCCTCCATCAAGGTCCATCAGGCGGGTCCTCTCAGGAATCGGCTGCAATGAGAAGAGCCCGGTGGTAGTTACAGGGCCTCTCCAATACTCCACCAGGCTGGGGTCTCCTTCCAGGTTGTAGTTTCGTGGACAGGAGTCAGCACTTGACGGAGGAGCGGCTACCGGCCGTCTCCTGCCGTAGGGCCCGGCTACTGGCCGTGGCCTTCTAGGGGCGCAGCTATCGGCCGTCGCAAAGGCCCGGCTACTGGCCGTGGCCTTCTAGGGGCGCAGCTATCGGCCGTCGCAAAGGCCCGGCTACTGGCCGTGGCCTGGGGAAGGGAGTGGCTATAGGCCAACTCAAGGGCACCTTCAGAGCGGCTACCGGCCATCTCCTTGTTACCTCCAGAGCGGCTACAGGCCATTTCCTGTAGGAGGGTCGAGCGGTTACAGGCCCTCTTGAGGGGCAACTTCAGAGTGGCTACCAGCCATCTCCTCATTACCTCCGGAGCGGCTACAGGCCGTCTCCTATAAGAGGGACAAGCAGCTACCAGCCATCTCTTGAGGGGCACCTTCAGAGAGGCTACTGGCCATCTCCTAACGAAGGTGGGAGCGGCTACCAGCTGTCTCCTTGTTACCTCCAGAGCTGCTGCAGGCCATCTCCTGTGGAAGGGTTGAGTGGCTACCAGCCGTCTCAGGGGTGCTGACTGGAGCTAGAATAATAGCTCCACCCCGTGGTTGTCCGCCCGGAGGGTAGCCTTATATTCCTGCTATGGTGGCGGCAGGCGAGCTCCGGGTCATAGGGGTGCGCTGCCTGGGCGGACTTATGTCCCTGTCGCCTGGAGTCCAGGGGCACAGTATATGCTCCTCTGTGGGCTCCTTCTGAGGGTGTTGGGTTGCCCTCGATGATACTAAACTGCATTTCAATATCTATAAATATATATATATATATATATATATATATATATATATATATATATAAACTCTTGGAAGTCTGTCCTAAGAGAAAATATAGTCGTTTAGTGGTAGAATGAATAAAGTAAAAACAGACCACAATATTGATGTACGAGTATATATATATATATATATATATATATATATATATATATATATATATATATATATATATATATATATATATATATACAGAGAGAGAGAGAGAGAGAGAGATCATCAGCCACTGCAAGTTCATTGCTGAACAAAGGCCTACCCCAACCTTTTCCACGAATTCCGCGAATGAGCCAATCTCTGCCACGTTTTGCTTGCAAACTCCTTTATCTCATCTCTCCATCTCCTGTCTAGCCTTTTTCTGGTACACTTGCAATCTCTTGGAGTCCAGTCAGTCAGACTCGTGCTCAATCGGTTATCCCTCATTCTTGTTAAATGACCTGCTCACCTCCATTTTTTTTTTTTTAATAACTTCTATAATGTGTTTAACTTTAGTCCGCCCTTTCAGGTCGATCTCTCCATGTCTCTTAAACATATTCCAAATATTGACCTTTCCAGTCTTCTTTGAGAACTGGTTAGTTGATTTTCCGTCTAGTTTGTTAGTTTTCAGATAATACAATTGTTCATCATAACTGGGATTATACATTTGTTAAATACTTTTCATTTCTTCCATACTGGCCAGCTACTTTTCATGATGTTTCTATTTTTATCGAAAGCTTTCCATTCAGCTGTTACGGGTCTTTTTGTTTTGCTATCATGGTCTTTCGTTAGTTTTAGTATTTGCCCCGAGTAATTGTACTCCTCGATCTCTTTTAAGAATTTCTTCTCATATTCTGACGATGAATTTTGGTGACATTAGTTTTACTCCAGTTCATCTTTAGCCCTACTTTGAGACTTGCACTTTTTAGTTCACCTAACATTACTTGTAATGTCTGTGCTGCTTCTGAGATTAAGACGATGCCATCCACGAATGTTAAATGGTATAGATTTTCTCCATCCATGTTTACTCCTTCGTTCTTCCAGTCTAGGTTTCTGAAAATACTTTCTAGGCATGCTGTAAATTATTTTGGTGAAACTGTATCTCCCTGGCTCACGCCCTTCTGAATCTTTTTTTTTTTTTTTTTGTCCAAGTCTTTATGTAATTTAAACTTAGCAATTCCCTCCTTTTACTTGTTTTTGAGCAGTTTTACAAGATTCTCGTTAGCTTCTTGTTTCCACAGCTGCACTGAGTCGAAAGCCTTTTCGTTATAAACAAAACTTAGGCACAGAGGTTTATTATGTTATGTGGTTTTCTCAGTTAGCTGAGTCATTGTGTGTAGATGATAAGTACATGAAAACCAGCCTCGGAAT
Organism: Coenobita brevimanus; assembly: GCF_032717465.1. Classification (NCBI taxonomy): domain Eukaryota; kingdom Metazoa; phylum Arthropoda; class Malacostraca; order Decapoda; family Coenobitidae; genus Coenobita; species Coenobita brevimanus. Next base: position 10,879,485 of record NC_137022.1, on the reverse strand, counting down.
CCTGCCTGTTCATGAGGCTGATTTTCTTCGAAATGTGTCGTTTTTCTGTCTGTAAGGACTTTACTGAAGAGTTTGGAAATAACGAGAAATGAGCTAATAGGTCCATAGTTACAAAGATCTTTTGAGTCACTTTTCTTATCAAGCAAAATAATTATTGCATTAACCTGTCACGTCCCGAACTATTTCACACCTCCGACACCCCCCAATCTCGAGATATTTTGGATTTTTTTTTTTTTTGGCTAAAACCTCCGCTTTTGGTGAGGAACATCGAAAATTCATAGAGAAATCGCTCACCTGAAGTTTAAAATACTCGATACAGGTAGCAGTACCTCCTTACCTTACTGGCTTTTCTATCAGGCTGGCTCCAAAGAAAACGCGTTATATGGGAGGGTAACTATTCCACACCACTCATAAACGGCATTTATTTATTTATTTGGTAGGAATTTATATGTTGCACAAGAGTATATTGGGTTTCAAACAGTAATATAGGTATTATAAGCATTGTTTCACTCACTAACTCATCAACATACCTGACCTTTTTTGGCGACATTACCTGATCATCATTTCTGAATGTTTCTCCCTCTAATGGTATGTAAACTTTGTCCTCCACATTGTCATCGATTGCGGAATCACTCTGGCCCTGAACGTCTTTATTGGCCAGGTCGCTGGTAACAGGTGAATTGCCGAGACAATGGCGTGCGGGGGGGGGGAGGTTATGCGGTGTAAGGCATTGTCCCTGCCTGGCATCTTGCAGAGGAATAGAGGAAGGTGTCCCGTGTATACATATGAAAAATCACGTGCGAAAATTGACAATTTTGCAAATTACGATCCTTGCAATTGCGCGAGGTACCAGAACGTCGACGGGACTAGCTATGACAAAGTGTTGCAACGTACCCATGCGTCAATGGGATGCCTCGGGTTAAACCATGTTTTTGGAAAATTATTTTTTCTTTCTACACTGAGTAAATAAGTGGGGGAGCCTGTTTTGTGTTTCTACTCCAGCATCCGATAGTAAATCTGCTACTATTCCATCTTCTCCTGGGGCCTTCCCTCCTTTAATAGGTTATTTTTAAGAGAAAAGTTTACTTCGTCTGGTTTTACCACTGGTATTTCGTTTGTGTCAACTATCAAGCTGGCTGTTGGTACTATTGTCTTTGACGTGGCTGAATCGGTAGAGAGGCGGCCTGCGGTCCAAATGGACCCAGGATCGTATCCCGGCTGGGGCAGGGAACAGTTTAAGGATTTGAATTTCCTAAAAGCAGATTTTCCTGATCTACTAGATGACCCGCTGACATGTCGTAAAAATACCCCCGCTAATACCAATTCACCAGTCCTGTATGAGACAACCCTAGCATGTATTCAGTATGGACGGTGGGTGTTAGCGCCGAAGCGGTGACATGTTGAGGTGTAGGAGGACTACTGGGCCTTGGGATAGGTCACAGCCCCCGAGAAATAGGCTCTGAAGCCTTTGCCCAGAGTTGGACACATAAAAAAAAAAAAAAAAAATCCCATCTCTGCATTTAATAGCCACCGTTTTTGTCTTGCTGTGATAAAATCTGTTGCATTCCTAGGCCCATTCTATTTCGGATCTGTTTCAAACTTTTTCCATTTTTGATAGTTCCTTTGATCTGATCCATATATCTCTTTCCTTCTTCTCTCTGTCTTTTGTTGATAAGCTTATTTAATTCCACTCTTTCTTTTTCATCTTTCTTTGTTTTGGTTTCATCTTTGTTCTACTGTATTCATAAGCTGGAGGGTCATTTTCAAAAACTTGTTGGCTTTGGTTGTATCAGCTTTTCCTACTACCTCTCACTGATTCTCTTAGTATTTTTGTTAGTCTATCATTGAACTCATTATGTTACATTCATCGTAACTTTGAGCCTGAAATTGTGTTTATTTCTAACTGATATGATGCTTGTTTTCGCTTACTTTTATTGGACACAGCATTTTATTTTTAATCACCTTCTTTCTTTCACTTCTGAAACTGAATCTCTCTGTGCAGTCCACCATTCTATGGTCACATCCTGTGTTACTTAGTTTGTAGCTGTGACATTTATGATCGTATTGTTATTATGTGCTATAAGGATGTTGATATCATTTTTTGTTTCTCCACTTAGACTTCCTCAGGTCCATTTTCTCCCTGTTCTTTTGCGAAAGAATGTGTTCCTTATTCTCATGCTTTACATTACAGCAAAATTTACCACCATTTCATCTCTGTCATTCCCTTCTCCTGCTCAAAATGTTTCCATACATGCTTCTCCATTTTTCGATTACCCAACTTCTGCATTGAAATCTCTCATGAGTATAGTATATCTAGACTTTTCTTCCCCCATAATCTTGGAGATATAATCATAAAATGTTTCTATTTCTTCATCTGAGGTTTGAGAGGTCTGTGCATATACTTTAATTTCTTTCAGGGTGTATTTTTTGCATTGATACACTGCTGAATTTAATAATATTCTCTGCAAGATTTCTGTTTATTAGGAATCCACAGTCACTGACTCATTCATTTTGCTTTCATCTGTAGTAAAATAGGTGGGTGCTGTCTTGGAACTGAATTAATTTTTCTTCTTTTCTGTTGATCTTGCTCAGTCCTACTGTACAATGTCCCAATTAATATTTTATAATTCACCTCATGAAGTATCGTTTGCAATTCTGTGAGGCTTTTTGCATTGTATATGAAGATCTTCAAGGATTTCCATTTATTTAATGTCCCTGCCTCTTATCTCCTGAGACAATGCCTACTCAGTTTTAGTGGCACACTGCTCCTAATCTCATGAGGGAGTGTGGTTGGACCTTTCGTAGACGATGGTCCAAAACGATCACCTGTATAATTATTAACAGTAGAATTAATGTTTGGGTGTGGGGATTTCTGCAAACAATCTCACCTTCCTGCCACATGGTATCTGGTGGGGTGTAATTTTTTGTGCCACCTAATGCACTATATTTAGTGTGGCCCCATATACCTATGGGAGTCCCATGGTCTACATCATCTAAGATGGTACCTGGTATGTCTGCAAGGCCTTCCCCTATCCACCATATATATACACATATATATATATATATATATATATATATATATATATATATATATATATATATTGTTACATAGCCTATGATTTCATCATCCTTTGTATAATTCTAACGTACAGTATGCTGTATGTTTGATCACGATTCGCCTCGTGGCTTCCATAGTGACCAGGCTTGCGTGTTCTACCTCACTCCCCCTTTCTCCCCCTTATGGTAGAGTAAGTCGTTCTTTCTGTTGTTCAGAGCAGGAGTGTCAACTCTTTGGCCCCTATGGCTTCATTTGCGCATCCTTCTTACAAGTTGAATCTAGCTCTGCCGGCCCCTATATAATGAGCTCAGTCTCTGCATTAATTGCCACTTATATCTACTCCTCATTTGGTTCACATCTCTGTCCTCCCCTGTATAGTGTATTATCTCTGTGAGTGCTCAGGAAGTCTCCAACCATCTAGCTGCTGTATAATTTGAGTATAAGTGTTGTTACCATTTTTCTTGTACTGTGTGGCCTAAGGTGTTAATTCGTAGGCCTGGTAAGGTTTTTGTGATTCATGTGGAGTTTTTGGTGTCAGCCATTATTAATAATATTTTGTATCTGTAATAATATATCTTGCATTAAATGAGCATTATCCGGTTTTCTCATTTTATCAGGGCTGACTAAGATAAATTTACTCTTGCTAATTTTGTGTTAATAGAGGCAAATGCAGTTAACCATATATTTAGCCTGTTTTTTGCCATTACATTATCCTTATGAGTCCTGAATGTTTATTTGTTAGTTTGAGCATTAAACTTTAACTTGTAATTTTACCTAACTCTTTTGTTTTGAACCTGGAACTTTGCGGGACAATAGTGATTTTAGTATTCTCACTTGAAGTGTTCATTATCTCTCTCTGGTCCGTAACATAAATTTGGCGACCTCGCCAGGATATTCAGGATATTATCATAAGGATATTGCTTGATATTTTGTGACTGTGATTTATTCATGATGTCTACTATTACTACTCTTGATGAAGCCAAAGATTTTTTGTCAAATGTGCAAACAGTATGTGATGTAGAAAACAGAACAAAGAATGAACTTAAGCTTGTTCCTTAACAATTGGGAATTGCTGTTCACTCTCATCATTCTAAAGATCAAATTGTTGGCATGATTAATAAAAGCTTGTTTGATGTAACTCCTCCAGATGAGCAAATGCAGTTTGAAATAGCTAAGTTACAGCTAGCCCTGCAGGAGGCTCGTGCTAAGGAGGCTGAGTTCAGGCACGTTCTAAGGAAGCTGAGTCTCAGGCTTGTATTCAGGAGGCACAGGCACAGGCTGAGTCTCAGGCTCGTATTCAGGAGGCACAAATTGAACTTGCTAGGATTCAGGCAGACCATGAGTATCACATGAAACAAGGTGGAACTGGATCATCTAGCTCTGATGATTTTGATGTGGCTAAAAATGTTAAACTTGTCCCTCCTTTTAATGAATCTGATTTAACCAAGTATTTTCAGTTGTTTGAGAGGGTAGCTACAGGTTTTAATTGGCCCAAAAAGTATTGGCCAGTACTCCTTCAAAGTGTTCTCACCGGTAAAGCTCAAGTAACTTATGCATCTTTGCCCCAGGATCAATCTGATAATTATGATGTAGTTAAGAGCTTGATTCTTAAGGCCTATGAGCTTGTTCCTCAAGCCTATAGAATAAAATTTAGGACAACTTATAAGCAAGATAAACAATCCCATGTTGAGTATGCAAAAATCAAAGAAGATCTGTTAGAGCAGTGGTAAAATTCTAAGAATGTAAATTCTGATTTTGATAAATTTAAGCAGATGATTTTGCTGGAGGACTTCAAAAGGTGTATTAAAAAAGATGTAAGCCTATATCTTGATGAGAAAAGAATAGATAATTTGTCTGATGCTGCAGTTTTAGCTGATGAATATGTTCTCACTCACAAGAGATATTCTAAAGAAAAAAGGAAAGCTGAGAGTAAGTACGTTGCCTCTACTCAGAGTACAGGTAACAGGAAAGAGAATAAAGATGATGTTTTTCAGGAAGTAAATACCAGCTTCACCTCCAGATTTCAGAAAAGTAAATGTACTTATTGTAGTAAGCTTGGTCATACTACGGAGAAATGTTTCAGGAGACAGCTTGATGTGAACAAAAAGGAGTCTTTAAATATTCAGTCAATTGGTCTAGTGTCCACCCTTGAGAGTTCTCAGAATTCTTTAACCGAGTTAACTGAACCTACTTTGAGGGGGTAAATTAAATTCTCATGATGAAGCTCCTCTTTTGAGCAGTAACGTGGGTGACACTCCTAAGAGTTCATGTGTTAATTTCCTGTCTGATGGTTTTGTCAGTCCTCTGGACAATAATGACAGGATATCAGTTAAAATATATCGTGATACAGGTGCTTGCCAATCCCTTATGCTGACCAGTGTTCTAGGCTCTAATAATAATTCCTCTGATGAAACTGTAATCTTACAAGGTGTAGGGAATAATTACTTCTCTGTCCCTCTGTGCAGAGTGAATTTAGAGTCTGGTTTTGTTAATGGTTCTGTTATGGTTGGGTTGGTTGAGACACTCCCAATGTCAGGTGTAACTTTCTTACTTGGAAATGATATTGGTGGAAGTCAAGTGTGTGCAGCTCCTCAGTTGTCTAGTGAGCCAGTGACTGCCGCCCAGGATTGTGATGTCCCTGATGTGTTCTCTGCATGTGCTGTCACTAGGGCTAAGTCTAAAGTTACTGGCGACTTAAAGGATAATGATGATGATGATGTTATCCTAGCTGACACTTTTCTTGCTAATTTGGTCCACTCACCAGATGAGGCAGTACCCCGTAGTGTTGATAATTTGTCTCGTCAAGAGTTGGTTGAGTTGCAGGTTGCTGACCCTGAGTTGAAAGATCTAGCTAACTCTGCTTGCAGTGAGGAAGAGTCAGCTGGTGCTTCTACTTATTATTATATAAAGTCAGGAGTACTTATGAGGAAGTGGAGACCCCCAACAGCATCAGCCGGCTGTGAATGGGAGGTTGTACATCAAGTTGTCATCCCTCGTGTTTGTAGGCAGGATATCATTAGAGTGGCTCATGATTCCAGTTTGGCAGGACACCTTGGAGTGAGGAAGACTGTGGCACGCATTTTGAAACACTTCTACTGGCCAGGTATCTTCAGAGATGTTTCCTGGTATTATAAGTCTTGTCACACCTGTCAAGTTGTGGGGAAGTGTAATCAGACCGAAAAGGTTGCACCTCTAGTTCCCATTCCTCCTTTTGAGGCGCCTTTCACCCGTGTGTTGGTGGATATTGTGGGCCCTCTTCCTAAGACTTCTTCAGGATTTTCTTATGTGTTGACCCTGATTGATATGGCTACTCGTTATCCTGAAGCCATTCCACTTAGAAATATCTCAGCAAAGAACTTGGTTAAGGAAATTCTAGGGTTCTTCACCAAGTTTAGTCTGCCCAAGGAGGTACAGTCAGACCGGGGAAGTAATTTCATATCTGAAAGAGTTGGGCATCACCCAGATCACGTCTTCAGCTTACCATCCCCAGACCCAAGGAGCGTTGGAGAGATATCATCAAACACTCAAATCGATGCTCAGGAAATACTGTTTGGAACATCAGAGAGACTGGGATAAAGGTCTTCCATTCGTTGTGTTTGCCGCAAGAGACTCTCCAAATGAATCACTGGGCTTCTCACCCTTTGAACTACTGTTTGGCCATGAAGTTAGAGGACCCCTTAAGCTACTCAAGGAACGGTGGCTGTCGGAGGAAGATGATGTCAACCTGCTGGAGTATGTGATGAAGTTCAAGGAACGGCTGTCCACTGCTTTATAGCTGGTGAGAGAGAATTTAGGAGCTGCTCAGGAGAAGATGAAGACTTGGTATGATAAGAAGTCCAGGTTACGCCACTTTCAGCCAGGAGATCAGGTTTTGATTCTGCTATCAGTGCATGGGCAACCTCTTCAAGCCAAGTTTAGTGGTCCTTATTTCGTGGAGAAGAAACTCAGTGATGTCAACTATGTCATCACCACACCAGATCGTAGAAAGAACAAGCAACTTTGTCACATCAACATGCTAAAGTTATATCACAGGCGGGACGAAAATAACCCAGTCTGCACTGTAGCTGTTCCACCCAAATCTGCAAGTGAAGCTTTCCCATGCAGTGTGAGCCTCAGTGATAGTTTGGGGAAGAATCCTGATATCATGAATGATCTCCAGACTTAGCTTTCTTATCTAGCTCCCGAGGAAAGGCAGGAGTTTTCGGCATTACTGCAGGAGTACCCGCAAGTGTTCCGTGACACTCCAGTAAGAACCACTGAGTTGATGCATGATGTCGATGTTGGAGACGCAAAGCCAATTAAACTGCCTCCTTACCGTGTGAACCCAGTGAAAGTTCCTCTCATCCAGGGGGAGCTAGGCTACCTGTTGGACCACAAGATGATTGAGCTCTGTTAGAGCGAGTGGAGTTCTCCTGTCACTCTAGTCCCTAAGCCAGATGGGTCACAGCAGCTTTGCGTCGACTACAGACGTGTTAATCAGATAACCAAAACAGACACTTACCCTCTCCCTCGCGTGGAAGATTGCATAGACAAGATCGAAAAGGCTAGGTACGAGTACATAAGTAAGTTTGATTCGTTAAAGGGATACTGGCAAGTACCTATGACTGAACGTGCTAGGGAGATCTCATGTTTTGTAACACTAAGAAAGACTTTTGCATGTACAGTAATGCCATATGGTATGAAGAATGCACCAGCCACTTTTCAGAAGCTCATGAATGTTGTAACAGAGAGTTTGGCAGGGTGTGTTGTTTATATTGATGATGTATTAATCTTCAGTGACAACTGGAAAGATCACCTATGCCATGTCAGTAAATTTCTTGAGCGTTTGGTTCAGGCTAATCTTGTAGCTAATTCATCAAAGTGTGAGTTTGGTCAAGCTAAAGTTCAGTACCTTGGGTACGTAATTGGTGATGGACACGTTGCACCACCAGCAGCTAAGGTTCAGTTTATAAGTGATCTTGCCAGACCTAAAAGTAGGAAAGAGCTACAAAGATTTTTGGGAATGGTAGGTTATTACAGGAGATTTGTTCTTAACTTTTCAATTCTTGTATCACCACTTACAGATCCACTGAAAAAGAGAGTTAAATTTGTCTGGACCGATAACTGTGAATCCTCTTTCAGTAAACTTAAAACTATCCTATTAAGTCAGCCAGTGCTCGATACTCCAAATTTTGCTAAGCCTTTTAAGATGGCTGTTGATGCAAGTGATACAGGAGCTGGGGCTGTTTTGCTGCAAGAGGATGATCAGGGTATTGAACACCCTGTATCTTATTACAGTAAGAAGTTCACTCCACCTCAAAAGAACTACTCAACTATTGAGAAAGAGTTTTTGGCCTTGATTTTGGGTTTACAGCATTTTTCATTTTATTTGTGTTCTGGTTTTGACCCCATAGTCATTTATACCGATCATAACCCACTGAAATTCCATAGTAAGTTTAAAGATAAAAGTCAGAGATTGACAAGATGGAGTCTACTTCTTCAGGAGTATTCATTAGACATACAACATGTCAAGGGGAAAGAAAATGTTATTGCAGATTGCTTATCTAGACTTTTGACAGATCTTTTTAGAGTAATAAGAAATTTCCTTTATAAATTTCTTTTTCTTTGTGGGGAGGTGTTACATAGCCTATGATTTCATCATCCTTTGTATAATTCTAACGTACAGTATGCTGCATGTTTGATCACGATTCGCTTCATGGCTTCCATAGTGACCAGGCTTGTGTGTTCTACCTCACTCCCCCCTTCTCCCCCTTATGGTAGAGTAAGTCGTTCTTTCTGTTGTTCAGAGCAGGAGTGTCAACTCTTTGGCCCCTATGGCTTCATTTGCGCGTCCTTCTTACAAGTTGTATCAAGCTCTGCCGGCCCCTATATAATGAGCTCAGTCTCTGCATTAATTGCCACTTAAATCTACTCCTCATTTGGTTCACATCTCTGTCCTCCCCTGTATAGTGTATTATCTTTGTGAGTGCTCAGGAAGTCTCCAACCATCTAGCTGCTGTATAATTTGAGTATAAGCGTTGTTACCATTTTTCTTGTACTGTGTGGCCTAAGATGTTAATTCGTAGGCCTGGTAAGGTTCTTGTGATTCATGTGGAGTTTTTGGTGTCAGCCATTATTAATAATATTTTGTATCTGTAATAATATTTCTTGCATTAACTGAACATTATCCGGTTTTCTCATTTTATCAGGGCTGACTTAGATAAATTTACTCTTGCTAATTTCGTGTTAATAGAGGCTATTGCAGTTAACTATATAATTAGCCTGTTTTTTGCCATATCATTATCCTTATGAGTTTTGAATGTTTAGTTGTTAGTTTGAGCGTTAAACTTTAACTTGTAATTTTACCTAAGTCTTTTGTTTTGAACCTGGAACTTTGCGGGACAGTAGTGATTTCAGTATTCTTACTTCAAGTGTTCATTATCTCTCTCTGTTCCGTAACAATATATATATATATATATATATATATATATATATATATATAGATAGATAGATAGATAGGTAGATATATACCGGTACATACATATATATATATATATATATATATATATATATATATATATATATATATATATATATATATATATATAAAGTGGTAAAGTGTGCATTTTCATACACTGAAGAATGAGGGTTCGCTCCCCGGCAGGGTAATAAAGTTTGGGAGCGTTCTTCAGGTCACGTACTGCGTTGCCGAACATAAGGGGTGCTGTGGTTGAACCAGTGCTGCATACCATAAAGTATGCTTGCACCCAGTCAGCCTGGACAGGCCAATTACAATTGGTTCACAGACTACACACACATCCAAAGCCACTCCAACACTAGAATTACACTTACAAGCACTTCTCACCCTACATGCAATCTCTACTAGACAGCCGAAACCACTTGGTAGAGATACATTGGCTGTATCGTCCCCACTTCAGTCGCGATAGGCCGGTCCTGCAGTGGACACTCACACAGCTGATGAGATCAGGTGATATATATATATATATATATATATATATATATATATATATATATATATATATAAGGTGCTACCCAAAAGTTCCAGTAATTTGAATATTGTAGAAAAATAAGTCACCTTGCCTCCTAGTTCTCACTGTCACCTTCGAAGTAGTCCCCATGGGCAAGTATACATAGGTCTCAGCGTCTCTTCCACGAGTCCATACATCCATGGAAGGCTTCAGGCGTGATGGTCTTGAGCATCTCCTGCGATTCTGTCTGGATCTCCCCAGTCAAGTCAAATCTACGCCCTTTCAGTGGTAATTTGAGCTTGGGAAACAGAAAAAAGTCGCCGGGGGCAAGGTCAGGTGAATAGGTTGGGTGGGGAATGACTGCCATGTTAGTGGAAGCCAGGAACTGCCGGACAACAACTGATGTATAGGCTGGAGCATTGTCATGATGCAGGACCCAGTCCTTGTTCTTCTACTGTTCTTGACGTTTGCGGAGGATGTTCTTCCTCAGATGCTGCAAAACTTCACAGTAAAACATTCTATTGACAGATCTACCCGGTGGGACAAATTCCTTGTGAACAATACCTTGGATATCAAAGAAAACGATCAACATCGACTTGACATTGCTGTGAACTTGACGCACTTTTTTCAGCCTTGATGAATTGGGAGATTTCAGTTGTGATGACTGCAACTTTGTCTCCAGGTCATAACCATAAACCCATGATTCATCACCAGTTATGACATTGGAGATGAAAGTGGCACCATCTCTGACCTGATTCTTGAGCTCCCTGCAAACTGCAACGTGATGTACCTTCTGCTCATCACTCAGCAGTCTTGGCACAAATTTTGCAGCGATGCATCTCATGTCCAACATGTCCGACAAAATGCGTTGCATGCTCCCGTACGACAGTCCAACGATATCACAAACATCATGGATAGTTCATCTACGATCTGCAAGGAGACCCTGACGAACATTTCTGACGTTTTCTGGTGTTGTTGCCGTTGACGGTTGTCCAGAACTTTCATTGTCTGCAACAGATGTTCGTCCTTCCTTGAACTGCTTGTATCAGAAAGATGTTCTGCTTTGAGACATGGCATTACTGAAGGCTTACTGAAGCAATCAGTGAGTTTCTGCAGCCGTCCTGTTGATCTTGAAGCAGATATTGATGTAGGTTCTTTGTTCCGTGAGGTCCGTCGTTTCAAAATCGCCAAACTGCCTACACACCACGTTACAATGGTAAGCATAACTCAACAACACATCCGCGCACAGACACGGCCGGGGCCACACTGACGCACAAGGGGTGCTGCTGACTCCTCCTAGTGGCAAAAGGCAAAACTGCAAATGGTTGGCTCCCTCTGTTTAAATTACTGGAATTTTTGGGTAGCACCTCATGTATCTATATCTATATCTATCTATCTATCTATCTATATATATATATATATATATATATATATATATATGTCGTGCTGAAATAGGAAAATTGACATTTTAAACAAAATGAGCAAGGTTGTTGCTGGTTTATCTAACTTGTTGTGAGAGTTGCCGATTTAGTTCATTCTCTGGATAGTTTGTTCAATCGGCAATTTTTCCTTTTTCCAAAGATGATAAACTAGTGGTAAAAGTATAAAAATAATAAAATTATTGTTATAATTCGTTTCAACAAGAAATTATAAGAATAATTTAAACACCTCAAATATGAAAAAATAGATGGTTTTCTATATACTCTTTGCAAATTGTTATCAAATCCATACACCATTTTCCTTTTAAAAAAATAAATAGTTTTTTCATCTATACTGAATTCAGTGTCTACATCCTCGGGCACTCCATTCCAGAGAGGTTTTTGCTACAAATGTCGTATTTATCGATTCCCATAATCTATTTCTCTCTAAGAGGTATGTGTTGTTATAGAAAATCAATCCAGCATTTATTCTGTTTACATTTTGGGGCAAATCTAAGTCATGTAGGTTTATCTGGTGGACCATACAGTTGTTGTATGTTTAAAATATCATCACTCTCCAGTCTAAAGTCTGCTGAATAATCTCTCACATAGTATGATAGATTCATAATGGAATTAACAAATTGAAAAAATATAAATATCTATAAAGAAATTATCTTATCATTATTAGAGTTTTATTAATTATAAGTATAAATTAAAAATTTAATATATATATTTTTGCGGAAAACCAAATCGATAGTTTGTATGGAGAGATGAAGAATCTCGAAGAAGCGGCCTCTGCATCAGCTTTGGTTCGCATTTTCAGAGCTATGTACAGTTATTTATGGCCACCCAAAAGTGAATATTATAATGCTGAAATTAAAGGAGAAGAAGAATGTGATGAAATTGTCCAAAAGCTGGCACAATATGTGATAATTCAAAAGAGAGAGAATAAATCATCAGATATGTTTCGTTGTTTTGCACATAGTTCCTCGTGCCTATCTCAGACGTGCTCCCCGTCTGCTTGTTGTTTCGCCGTACTCGTCGCCATTTGAACGGTACAAATGAACACAAATGCAATGTATTAACTATATATCTCACAATTCTTCGCACATATGCGGCTTGGTGTAGATCGACAAATTGTGATTTACCATCCTGTCCTTTCAAACGTTTAAGGTCCCAAGTGCTAGAAGAAGAGAAAATTAATACAAAGGAATGTGAGGAAGCCGCTAAGAAGCTAAAAGAGTGTGTGATAATCCAAAAGAAAAAGAATAAACTGGAGGATCTGCTTCTTTGTTTTGCACACAGCGCTTCATGTCCATCTGAAAAATGCTCCCCCTTCTGCCTGATGTTTCGCCGTGTTCGTCGCCATTTAAATAATAAAGAAGAACATAAATGTAGTGTGCTAAAAATATACTCTACAATTCTACGCCTACATGTGTCTAGATGTGAAAAGCATAATTGTGAGTTACCATCCTGCCCTTTACTACGAAGAGCCGCAGCACCTCTTGCTCGTTTAACCCTTTAGTGGACAAGTGGTTGCATATTTACGGATGTTTAGACTATTATATATAAATGAAGGTGTATCTGCTCCGCCAAAACAACGACAAGTCAATATTATAAAACTGACTGATTTTCGATATAATTTAAAATGAGTATAACTACCTTTTACAATATAACAAATTTTCAAGGAATAATAAATAAGAAAAGAAGTGAAATAGAATATTTTTATATTATACAAATATATAGTTTAGATGCCTTTCCAATTGGAACAGGTAAAAGTTTCATTGTTCAGGAAACCCTTAATTTCATTAAAAAAAGACTAATTTGTCCACACAAAACATTGAGAAACTTTCAAGTCGTTCCCGTCCCTAAAACCACAAAAGGTCATTATGATTTTATTCTTTTTCTTGATGATTTATTATCTTTATCTGATACATTATTTAATGAGGATACTTTTTCTGAAATAGATAGGGAAGGTAATATAACTACATCATATAATCGTTTCAATTACAGGTATTATTTTGATTTGTTACAGTCAAAATCAGATTATAATTCAATTGTAAATTCACAAATTGGTGTTAACGGGCATTATATTCGACGCATTAATGAAATTCTTTCAGATATTCTTAAAGAATACAGATATGCATTCTCAACTAATAGTAAGAATCCATCTAGGATTAAAATTTTATTCTCAAGAGATCTTGGAGCTTCAGCAATGCAATTTACCATAAGTAGTTTCCTACAGGTGGGAATATTTTTAGATGATATTGAGAAGACCGTTATAGAACTGAAAGACGAGTACAAAAAACGCTGTACTCTCATTAATACCTGTTTTGGACCAGCTCAGCTTAAATGTGTTATTAAAATCGACTCATTTCTTATAACACAAGTCTTTCAAGATAATATAAATGAATATATGTTTTGGTGTTATAAGAATATGTTAAAGAGAGGGAGAAATGAGGAATTACAAAGATATTCCAATTTTGATTTATTCTTGAAAATATTTACATATGATAGAAAATATAAAGAAATTAATAATATAATTGATGAAAACCTTCTTTCTCTTTATAATGAAAAAATATATTTAAGAAATAAGGAAGATTTATACAATAATGAAGATGAAGTAAATTTATTATTATCATCTTGTGATCCATATTCATACTGTAAGGAGTTTGCTCAATTATTAGCTAAAAAAATACTGAAATAATGTTTCCTTAAACCACTTGCTTTTCTATGATCAACATGACACTTGCGAGTCTGATTTCCCTTTGCTACAGGAGGAGGGGATGAATAACAACTTCAATTCTTGCTGACCCGGAATGGGAGTTGGTTGCCCACTAAAAGGCTTAATCTTCCTTTTTTAGAATAATATTTACACTCTGAAAATCACCAATCCATAAAACACCCAGATAATTATCAAAAAATGAATCTCTTTTAATACTCAATTCTTTATATACTTCTCTTGGGGGCCACAAACAAAAAATATTATTCACCTTCATATTTAAAAAATTAAAGAAACAACAAATATTTATTTCAAAACTAAGAATTTTTCTACCTATTGTAAGATAATAATTAATATTACTCAGAGAACTAGGTTTGGAATAAATGGTTTCCATACCCAAACATTGTAAAGGATTAAAATGTGATTTAGGCACTATCTTTATTTTTTCTTTAGTGATATATGTATATGCCTTAAATTCATCTCCTTCACATATAATGCAGTTTCTTTTCAGTTCTTTGATGTATTTCTCACATTTTTCGTAAGATTGGTGTCCAATATCATATAATAAAAAACATATATTTAAATTGTTATCTGTTTTCATATTCCAATAAAGATTCGCTTGTAATGCCATTGTTTTTATTTCCGAAGCTGTTGCTAGAGGGACTAGGTCTAGTAGATTTTTTTTATTCAAATAATTTGGTAATAATAGTCGTTGATAATAAAGAAGGTAAGATCGATCAATATCTTCTTCAGATGCTTCTTTTATAGATATAGAATTCTTTACCACACAGCAAAATGTAGTGGGTTCCATAATAAATTCAAAGCATTTCATATAATTATCCAGTACACTATAAGAAAAGACGGTCGGTAAGGATAAAGAATCTAATTCAAATCTAATATATAATTTACAATTTCCTTCTAGTATTAAATGTCTGATATTATTATTATAGAAATTAACTATGATTAAGCTGGTGTGGACCAACATTGATTGTGAATAGATATAAGCATTATATTTTTGTCTACCCACCGACGGAACAAATAATATAAAATAATTTTCCTTCGTTATAAAACATAGTGGAATCTCATCTGCCGGAATGGGATGATCGTCATCTATTACCGTTTCTCTGAATATTTTCTCTAAATCTTCTTTTATTAAATCAATTTCCTTTTTCTCCGATACATGAAAAAATAAAAGTGAATAATTTATAAAAGCGATACGAGAAAAATTAATAATAAATGTCTCATATCCTAAAATGAGTGTAGAAAAAACACCGTCCAGTATATACCATACCATGGTGGGTATCCTCTTACAACATCTTAATGAAAATAGTAGCTGCTTTTATAACAGCGCTTGTACTTTGAGAATCTGGAGGCAAACAGTTTTTCCTACTGAAAGAATAAAGGAAAAGGAAGAAATTTTTTCATTTACAGATAAAGTATATATTAATAATGATATATGTGATATAATGAAGAAAAAGAGAAGAGAAGATATGGAATTTAGTAAAACAAAAAATAGAGAAAAAATTATAGAAAACTTAAAAGAATATGTACCTTCCTTCATGAATATCGATCCCAGCCGTATTATAAATGATATTGGTGATATACAAAATGCAAAAAAATATCCTCTTTTATTTTTATTAAATACATTTAACTTGTGTTTGTTTCGAGTATTTTCAGTTCCCTTAGAAACCGAAGAGAAGTTTCTTATCAAAGCAAAGTTTGAACATGATGGTGATTCTTATTACATGAGTAGACTCAAAAACGTTTTAAATGTATTCGGTGGGGCGATATCATATTATCTGAAATATTTATATCAGAGAGATAAACTTGCTAATTCATTTTCTAGAGAAATAAAAAACGCAATTAATGAATTTAATTTTGTTATGCAAATTTTTTACCATATAAAAAATTGTCAAGAAGATCATGAAAAAATTCGATTTAAAGGATGTTTCTATGAAGCCATCTTATCAACGGATATATGTAAAGAATTATATGAATTAATAAAAAATACCGAATATAAAGCTCTGGTTGAAATGGGAGCCATTATTAAAAACGTGAGAGATGTTAATAATTACTGGTGGGAAGAAATGGATGCTAGCATAGAAGATTATAAACAACGATGTATATCTTTTGATAATATTCAGATAGTCCAGTTACCCGTTTTTTACCATATGTGGCCATCTCTCTTTCTCATTGCACTTACTGGAAAGCAAAATGATCACTTTGTGGAATTTATGACCAAACATGTTCATATTATGACTGGATGTATAATCTGTATAAATAATTATCCATCAAAATTATTTGAAGGAGTGCAAATATACAATCTTATTCATTCGCAGACTTTACCTCTTTTATTCAAATTTCTTTTGAATTCAGAAGAAAGAAACAATCACCCACTAAAGGAGAATATAGTTTATCCAGCCAAATGTTATATATATCACACAATCAAGATACTAATGGAAAAGGAAGGAAAGGACATCTATATTGATAGAGAAGCTCTTATTAAACTTGGCAGTTTTCTTTTCCTTTTGCTATTGGTGTTGGGTTCGAATGAAAACCAAATCGACCATTTTAACTTAGTTCAGAAAAATGCACATACCCTATCTCTGTGGATGCTTAGAAATATAATAAGAGTTTCCAATGGAAGGGATTTTTATCCCCTCAACCAACTAATTCAATATGGAGAAATAAAAGAATTAATGTCAGAGTTTTCATTTTTATTTCACAATCGTTCTCAAATAATATTTGATGCTATTCAAAAATATATAACAAATTATAGATTACAATGTTGGATTGAATTATTTAAAAATATTAAACACCAAGTAGAAGAAGAAAATTTCAGATTTTTTGAACCGGTGATAAAAACAGATTTTTCTTCTTCTTCATTTATTGCCTTCTTCGAAAGAGAATTCTTAGCCTAGGGTCAAATTAAAGTTATCATAAAGAATGTCTCCTTCGATCTGCATCAGAGTTATTGATTTCGGTTTTATTTCCCAATTCTTGTCTAATATCTTGCACTTGTCGAGTTTTTCCACCACCGTTTCTAGGCACTGAGAGTTGCATTCAAAAAGTGATATATGTGGAATGGGGTTCTTACGTTCCGATTTCAAAAGAAATCCCTCTTTCAGATGGGTATCCAAAATCTTGGGAAATTCTTCTAGTATCTGGTAAAAATTTGGTATATTCAAAATAAGGCCAATAATTTTCCGACCAAATATACCAAACTGATTGGTAGAATATATTTTAATGGGATTAACATTCAGCCATTCCTTGATTGTAGTTATATAATCCAGAAGCTCCTTGTTTTCATTGCCGAGATATCCAACAAAAAGTGTTATGTGATTTGGGCGTCTTATTACATCTTTCTCTTTCTTGAACTGATTGGTAACATTCATCAGAGTTTCTGTATCTGATTCCGATAATCTTACGGAGAGATAGTATAGTGGAGAGTTCATGTTGATAGTGTGGCCGTTGGGCTATGCGATACTCATATATAACCCTTTAGCGGGCATCCAACTACCAACCAGATAGGTCAGCAAGGCCTTTTCGCCTCAGTGTTATATACGACCATCTGGTCATACAACTACACCTTTGTCATAGGAATAGTGGTAGTTAGTGTTGGATTGTTTTTTGTTGTTGTTGTTTTACAATAATATTTCAACCATAACACCTCTTTCATTTGAACTTTAACTCCTCGGACTAGAGTGGACGGTGCCGTTAGAAAGAGTAATACAAACACATTCATCTTGGTAAAGTCTGGGACTAACAACACCATCAAGTTCTCTTTGGAGTAGATCTTCTATCATCGCATTGCACAGCTGAGAAGCCTTGACGGCCATCCGAGAGATAGCCAGACATCTCTTTTCGAAGAGACAGAAGGTCTGTCTCATTTATCTACTACTAATTTTTTTTCCTCAATAGGTTTAAAAAGCATTTATGATCCAAAAAGTCGCCCGCTAAAGGGTTGATAATCCCAAAAAAGTCTACTGTGTAGTAGTGATCTACAGTAAGATGTAAAATATAAAATATTCAAAAAACCAACTTTATTGATA
This sequence comes from Coenobita brevimanus, assembly GCF_032717465.1. Classification (NCBI taxonomy): domain Eukaryota; kingdom Metazoa; phylum Arthropoda; class Malacostraca; order Decapoda; family Coenobitidae; genus Coenobita; species Coenobita brevimanus. Next base: position 10,861,267 of record NC_137022.1, on the reverse strand, counting down.
ATAACCTAATATAGCCACTTGCCAGCTAAAGGATGCGAAATATTAATTGTCTATAGTAAGATGTAAAATAAAAAAAAAATATTCAAAAACCAACTTTATTGATAATAACCTGATATAGCCACTTACCCTCTAAAACTTGTCCAAAATTGATTTTTGAAAGTGCTTATTTTTATGAAGATAAAACCGATGACCACCCTTCATATTATACTATTGAAACTTTATTCTCCTATAAATAAAAAATTAAGTATGATTATATCCATGTATAAATAATGAAATTTGGAAAACTCCAACCCGTTACTCAACCAACGACTTTATCAGAGCCAGCGAGGATTGTTTCTATGCTTCTTTCCATTTTTTTCAACAGATTCATGATCTCGAAGGAGAGAGTATTCTTCTATTTAGAATTTTTATGTTAGCAAAATATAATGATATTAATAATAATAATATAAATCTCCTAACATGGAATTCAGCAGAAGGAACATATACACCTTCTAGCTCTTCTCTCATTTTTGCTCCCGAAAATTTATCTGTAAGTCATGAAATAAATAACGCAATAAATAAATAAACAAATTCTCTTGTTTTTCCTTCTTTCCTTTAATTATAAATTTATTTTTCTTTATTCTTAAAATAAAAAAAATGTTATCTTTAAAGATAGGAGATAAAAATATATATATCAGAGGAAATAATGAATACACAGAAAAATATGTACATAAACTACCACCGATAAATGACGTTGAAGAAATAAATATTAATTTTTCTAACAGGGACTGCGACGAAGAATTGATCCAATGCGATCCTCAGTCTGATTCTACATCTCTAATAGAATGTCTTCAATGTAAAGAACAAAATGCGCGTTGTATAGATGTATCTGATACTCCAATCGTTTCTATTGAGAATGGAGGAGAGAAAGGGCGATTTCCTCCGGGTAAATTCGGTGTATGTTTAGTATCTGAGCAAGGGACTCACTCTGAGGACTTCAATTTTCACACAACTAGAATTGTCGTAGGTGCCATAAGAAGGGGAAACCAACACTATGCCAAGGCTGTAACTCAATGTATAAATGATAATATCGTCACAAAATCATGGTCGAACAACGATTACAACTATTTTCGTAAACCTTGTGATAAGATTGTTGCCTGCCTTCCAAATGGAGCTTTGCGCCATCCACGGACCCAAAAAATTATTTTAGATGTCGGAGAGATCGATTTCGATTTGAATTCAGCCACATGTGAATGTCCAGAGGGGTACAAGTCTACCACCATCTCAGGTGGAGGGCTGCAGTGCATTCCCAGAAATCCTATACCCAGATGTCAGGTATCGTGGACATTATTAAATAATGATGATGATGAGAATTACCTGTGTATTTGTAACCCTGCTCTGCATATCAACGCCAGTGTGGCAACCAATGACGAATTGTTATACAATGTAGAAAACTCGGCCTTCACTAATCAGAATATTTCAAACATGAGGTTCGTCTCGAGTACCCTTCTGAACAATTGCGATCATTGTTTGCCCCTTCCTGGAGTGAGTTCGAAGAATGCTGCCTTCTCCTACAATTGTCTGAGTGAGCAGACTGCCGATGTGACTCCCGAAAAGTGCTATGGGGGGCATCTTATTGAATCCCTCCTACTGGTGAAAGATGGACTCTTGGAAACGGGCGTTTACAAAGAGTCTTGTTATGTGAAAGGGGGTGTTGTTACGGTTCGAGGTAAAGGTGGTATATCTTCTTACTTGGAAGGAATGGACTACTATAACAATCCGAATTATATCTTAGAAGGAGGGGGCGATCCGCCCAATTCCAGCCTCAGAGTAATAAGACCCCCACCCTTTGGTGTTCATGGACTGGGAGAGGACTCGGGAGATCACGCTTTGGGACTGTTGGTATCAGCGGGACGGGTGTATCCCGGTTGTGTTTACTCTCGTCTAGGTACGGAGGAGAGAAAAACCGACTACAATGAGATAAAGACATTTATCGACAGACAAGAGAATCATGGGAGTTTTATGCAGAGAATCAATGATCCCGGTATAGTGGCGGGAGCTTTTCTGCTTCCGAAGATTTTCACGAGAGAAGGCGAAAAACTCCTTCCTCCTTCTGATATGAGAAATTTTCCACTGGGAGTCCTCAATCATAGAAGGGCAGCTGGTTACTACTCCCTGTTCGATCTCATCGACAGAATCGTCATCGACGGATCCTCGGGAAGTTTTCGCGATATTTTTCCACCCTCCGTTCTTTATGAGGGAGTTGCCAATCTCTCCGAGTCTGAATTCGATCTTCTAGGTGGGCTATTGATAGAACCTACCAATATAAACCCGAGAGATATCGCATGGCGGAGAAATTACGTCTGTGAAGAATTATGGGCTAACACTCCAACTTTCACCAATTTCTATGCGGGAGGCAAGCACATCTTTGGAGGACTATTAACGCTCTCTCGGGAACCGCAAGTACCCCTGGGTCCAGCTATAGTGGCCAATTTTAATTCCCACTGCTCCGGAGCTTCCCTTCAACAGAACGGAGATTCATCGTACTTGGATTGCAGAGGGGGAAACCCATCGATTTTTTAACCACCCAGTTACACGGCGCCGAAAATTATCTAGAGAACGAAACCCTTCTGAGTCTTCCTCCAAATGTACCGTGCGGATTTCCGGAACTCTTAGAGTTCTCTTCCAGGAATTTTATGTCGGATGATGAAACCATGGCGAGATTCAAAAATCAGTACAGTAACGGAAACAGATCTATAAGGATTATCTAGCGAGAAAGTATGATTATAAACGCGCGCATCCCGGTTGTGTGGGACGGATTACGAGAAGGTAGGGGATCGAGAGGTGGGAAGGAGCCTATACCATCCGCCCCTTGCGTAATGGAAGCTTTTATTCAGCGCGACACCTTAAGAAATTTCTCCATGGTTAACGCACCATCCTCTCCTCGGGCATCTCTCATGCATTTCACACAGCACTGCGCCAACTACGTGGACTGCCTCCTGACCCACTACAAATTTCTCTTGAACGGCGACTGCTGGATGGGCGCGAGTCTAAACCAATATCTTCCCATTTTTACGATAAACGAAAAAAACACCTATCCGTTGTCTCCGAAGAGAGACCATCACGTTGATGGTACCCCATTTCTTTCTCGCCCCGTCGACTCTCTGAAGAACCCCATAAACGATGTGAGGAGGAATAAAGCTGCTTCTGCGAGGGGTTGTTGTGATACCACGGACGCCTTTTGCAGGAAGAGACTGAAAGAACCCAAAATCAACGTATCCATGATATGCGAGGCTAGTCTGCATTCCAGAGCTACTCGGTATACTCCCTACATTATGGAGAAGAGACTCCCCCTCTCTTCCATTCAGAGATATTCTGCCTATTTCAAAATTATGAATAATTTAGAAGACTTGGAAGAATCGCTGAATAGCGCGTATCTTTTCACTCGTCCCACCAACTACGAGGGTAGAAAGATACCTCACACTCCAAACGCATTTTCAACCTGTCCCCATAACCAGGAACATATGTCTTATCTATACGGAAGGCAGATCGTCACTCCGTTTCCAGAGAATAATCCTACCAGTTTTTTTACCATTGACTACACAAATACCAACTACAACGTTCCCCATTCCAGAATACTGACGAATCCCCGAAGGACGCGTTTACTCGAATCTTTAGTCACCGTGGGTCCCAGCACCATCAGGGCAAATATGCTCAATTCTCGGGACGACGGGCCGAGCGATATCATCTTGCAGTTGGCGACTCCCGCCCACCGCCACGAAATGAAAGGAAAGGGGAAATTATCCTTCGTTCATAATTATCCGATAAAGTTACCCTGTCGTTATGGCTACGAATCCGGACAAGTTGTAAGTGAAGGGACTTGCGGCCTAGGAGGGTATCTATGCGGTTACAGGCCTTGGCATCAAAATAATAAAGAGGGTTGGTTGGATGGATTTTCGTGTCGCTCGCCAAACGAAACCTACGACTTGGATTTTTTCAAACCGATTTCTCGGATCCGGCTTCCGTCTTTAGATTTTTTCTCAAGCATTATGGAAGTGGGATGCTTTTTAGAATGGGTAATTCCTGGCCAATGTGCAGTCGATATTCCTATGGAGCATACCCCTTTACTCGTCAAATGACGGATCAGATTTCACAGAACAGAGTATCTATGGGTTTCGAATCTGCCTCTTCCAATTTCTCCACAATTATGAGGGAAGAAAATTTCCTAGCGGACAGCTAGGTCAGCTCGCTTCAGTGTTATATACGATTACATAAATGCACGGAGTTATTGATAATAACCACTTGCCAGCTAAAGGATGCAAAATATTAATTGTCTGTAAACACCAACTTCATTGATATAGCCACTTGCCCGCTAAAGGGTTAATTAATAAAATTTTATTTTTTTTATTTTTTTCTCGTAGTATGGACACATATCCAACTTTGAGTATTGGTTTTCTATATTATCAAAAATACCCTAGAATTTTTATAGCAGGTCTCGAGCTTTTAAACCGGACTTCTAAAAAATTCAATGTGATGTTTATAGGAAATGAACTGGCAAAAAGTGCCATGCTCAATTTGGCAGCATTAATCGAGTATAAAGATAAAGATCTCACCGAGATATTTAAGAATATAGAAATTATTAAGGTAAACGAAAAAACTTTTCTGGATATGAATTACGAAATTCGTTTTTTACCGGTTCTCACATCTCATCAGATGGAAATTAAGAAAAATACGCAGGAATTTACAAAGAAAATCAATCCACTCGAAATATGGGCCTCTAATTTTAGACCAGGATTTTCTACAAAGTCTCACTCCCATCTTAAAAGTGAAAAAGAGGAAAAGATAAAAAGAAAATACAGATATTTGGAGATCGTTGTCAATATAAGATTGTTGTTTATTTAAAACTTTTAATAGATTCGCATGCTCAGTTTAACCAGTGGTTGAAATACTTTTCAGAAGACATTACGAGACTTGCTGCTTTTGTCATTTTTTCCAATACTCATGTTGTTATATGATTTTCTATACTTTGAATTCCTAATTTCTGTCCCAATGCTTTTACGCAGTTCTGCATAATTAGGTTTATTGTTGATTATTTTTCTTTTTCTAGTAAATGATACTTCTTTCTCCTCATCTTTTTCTCCCCCTCTTCTGTCTGATTTTCCTTTTCTTCAACGGTGAAATCATCCAATAAGAGATAATTAGTGATAATCTCACATTTATTTAAAATCAGTAGATATTTTCCTATGAGATTATTTAAATGTCCACTATTAATGGCTTGGTGACGTTTACAAATACTCTCCATTGTCATCTTTATTATTGATTTTATTATGATTCGCAAGGTAGTATATCTCAATCGCAACTCCTCTAAATCTATAAGTTCCCTCTTTTTCTTGACCAATTCGGTCGTTATTTCATCGTTCACCATAATTCTATATTCATTTTTCTCAAGCTGCTCTGCCAATCGACATTCCATAGCAGATTCTCGGACCTCATCTTCTTTATAAGTATAGCCGGTTAGAAAAAGGGTATCTTTATGATTTATATTATTATTTAAGTAAATTTCTAAAAGAGTTTTATTTAAATCTTTAATTGTTGTACCCTTTTTATTATGAAAATCTTTTATTTCTTTTAATAATTTATCATTATATTTAATATGGTAAAAAATACCCAATAATATTTTAGTATCCGAGACTGTCAGGGCGTAATAGTTAATCAAGGTCTCAATAATAGATTTTGTAAACATGGCGAAGGTAAAATAATAAGAAAAATCTAAAAAAAATCATTTATTTCTAGATGTATCTAGAGATTCCCATAAATCTATAAGCTTTATAATCATCAATGTATATTCATTGACTAAATTTAAATAGTACAGTTTTATTTTAGCAACATGACCGGTATTCGGTATTTTGAATTCACTGGAAGAAATGAGCTCGGTGGTGGATCCTCGCCATTTCTCTGGAAGCTGAAGAAAGGAATTTTCGTTGATTTCCAGAACCATACATCCAAACTCTTGTAAAACATCTAAATGGCGAACACATTCTTCAAGAAATTCAGACACTGCATAATAAAGATCCGTGATTAACATAAGTGTAGACTGAAACCCCAACTCTTTCCAAATAGTCAATTGGAAAATAATCCTTGTACAGTAAGAAACCCACACTTTGTTTTATTTCATGCTTTAGATTATATTCCAGAGTTTGTTTAATGTGAATGGAAATTAAATTGAAATAGGAATTTATTGTTGAATCATCCGCTAATTTTGCTATGCCTTTACAAAGATGAATTTTAATAAAATGTTTGGGAATATAAACCTCAATAATATTTATTGGATAAACAGATTTGAATGTTTTTGTTATTATCCTGTTGAAGAACAAAAGAAATATAGTACAATAACTGTATCTGGAAAAAGTATAAAAATCTTCAAAGATTTTCTCTTCATTTTCCACATTAAAAATAGATTTAGAAAGTTCACGTTTTTCTAAATTATATTTATTTATTAAAATATTCTTTAAAAAAAGACATATAGATTTAAGAGTAAAAACGTTATTCACTTTTATCGATAAGCTCTCACCATCACGATTCACTTCCAGCGTGGTGTTCGCCATCGATGTATGCTCGGCATTTAGAGTATAAAGTGACAAATTATGAAGCTCGTCGCCATCAATCGTCAGTAGCGTCTTTTGGCTTATACTACAGAGAATTTCACTAGGATCTGTCTCCTTGTCATCTACGTAGGCGACCGACCATCCCGATGAGTTGCATATTCCCAACTCATAATCTTTGTACATTTCATCAATAAATAATTTATAATTATTAAAATTAATTTCATTTAACTTCCTTAACTTGACATATTTTGCTAGAGTAAATAAATCTGAACATTTAAGAATTATATTCTCTTTCATAATGAATGTGCTTGAAAATTTACTGGGGAAATCTTTTAAAGATATACCATTTGATTCCAGTCAAACAAATATTTATATATCTCATCATATTCCTGGTTGTTTTATTTTACCCTTGCCTGAAAAACCTTCATCATCATCATTTTTAAAGATTTCCAAAGATGAATTTGATTTATTAAATGAAATTTGGAAATATGAATACAAAAAAAGAAAGAGAAAAAAACTAGTTAGAAAATAGATAATCGATATTATAAACACTAGTATCGTAACAATTAAGCCATGATATTGAACTGCTAATTTCACACATTTTTTTATATAAAGTTAATGTCTCTCTTGATTCATCCATATTATGAATCTCGTCACAGACAGCCAGTGGATGATGCAAATTCAGTGGAATAATCCTTTTCTTTGTCAAATTTCCTATATTATCATTATTGTTATCATATAGACTGGATTCAAGTCTGAGACCTCTTCCAAATAATTCTACATTATCGTATAAATCTGAAAAATTTAATTGATTCTGTGATATATATAAATCTCTTTTTTGACGAACATTGCAAATTTTATCTCTCGAAGAGTTAAAGGATATTTCAAAGGTGTCACTCGATTTTAGCGGAACATCCAAATTGAGAGAATTTTCTATTTTGAAGGAATTAGGATAAAAGTGTTCACTTTCGGTTAGTGTGTATAAAGAGGTAGGAAAGCACATTTGCACAAGAGACGAGATTTTTTTTAGGGAACTAATATCATAATCTCTAGCAATATTGCTTAAAGAAGCTAATAATCCGTAGGTTCTGTAATTTCTTATCATTGCTGCCGATTTGAAATACTTATTATTTTCAGTTATATCCCCCAGTGGAGATAATAAACTGACCTTTTTTAAAAAGGGTGATCTTTTTCGAGAGGGGATTCGGGAAGATAGCATTATCTTGCCCAAATTTAGTCTCGTTTCTTGAAATATTTTCATCATGTTTTCAAATTTCCTATTACTACCGATGTATGATTTCCCCTCAAAAATAGAATGGAACAGATTCTCGTGGCCTCCAACAACGATACCCGAAATCATTCTCGAATTTTCCAGAGCCTGGGCAGAAAGTAGATGAAAATCTAGCGGGTTCTGAGGGGTAAAGTTGCCCAGAATATTTTCAACGGGAAAAATAGAAAAGGCTGAGGTTGCATTGATAGGGTTTCTTGTAATGTTTGGGAGGGAATCACCATACATGTTATACCAAGCCGGTGTTCCAAACCATTTATCGGATATAGTTTTGCTATTTCCTATATTTAGTTGATCAGGCGATATATAAAGAACGATTCTGTTTTTATCGGAATGATCAGCATTTTGGGGAAGCACTATCGGACCGACGGAGGTTGTGGCAAGTTCAACATTCTCCCGCGTAAATTCGGAGATATTCTTCAAAGATCTAGAGGTCACAATAGGTTCCACTTGTCTCGATCGGATACCAAAGAGAGGAACACCCACGGAGGCAATGGGAGTATCCGTTTTACCGGGTACTACGTTCACAAAATCGTCCTTTGGTACACAGACATAATCGTCGGTTTGATAAGTTGCAACCTTCGTCATATCCACATACGTCAAAACACATGGATTCACCTGACATTTTGTAAAATCAGTGTACTCTTTATTGGACTGGACGGTAGTGAGAAGCGCATTCCCGAGATAGTCTAGCTGCCCTTCACACTCGCAGGATATTCTATTTTCTAAAAAATAATTTTTATCATTAATTTTTCTAATGTATTCTTTTAGTGAAGAATCATTTAAATTCTGAATTAAATGAGTCAAAGCTATATCTTCATGTCGAATAATTTTACTGTCACCATTTCTTTCATCCTTTAAAAAAACTTCATTTTCCCAGTTGGGGTTATATCTATATTTTTTAGGATCGTGGAGACATGCTACATTTGTGTCACAATGGTCACCTCCAAATAAGAAAGGATACTTACAATGACATGTAAATTTTTTTTCGCTAACCGAATAAACCAGTTGACCTGTGTGAATTGAACATTTTATTACCTCCTCCTCCTTTCCATCTTTAACACTATAACAATATTTATTTT